>NC_010005.1:0-134144 GCF_000002455.1 Bigelowiella natans
TAGACCCTAGACCCTAGACCCTAGACCCTAGACCCTAGACCCTAGACCCTAGACCCTAGACCCTAGACCCTAGACCCTAGACCCTAGACCCTAGACCCTAGACCCTAGACCCTAGACCCTAGACCCTAGACCCTAGACCCTAGACCCTAGACCCTAGACCCTAGACCCTAGACCCTAGACCCTAGACCCTAGACCCTAGACCCTAGACCCTAGACCCTAGACCCTGCGTGTGGTGGTTTGTTTGCGCCGCTCTGTTACTAGTTTTTAAATATTTAAACTTGACATAATTAAAATTTTAAACCTTGTAGAATCTGCATCCTTTTATATTTTGTCTACCTTTAATGCAGATAGTTTCTAACTCGTCAGTTTGGGTTTGCACGCATAACACTAACATGTTCGTTAGTCTCTTTGTGTGAGCATTTGGCATGGAGTTAGTTCCTTCTGGTTGTACGCGGCGTATGCAGCGCGGTATTCTGGTTTTTGGTAGAAACTCGCCCATGATGCGGTGTTCCTGCCCATACCTTGGAATTCGGACGCTTCCAGACCTTATACTAGCCCTTAGATTAGGGCCTGTGTAGCGTTCCACGCTCAATTGATACTCTTGTTGCTTAATTAGACATCCGGAAACATTCACGGATAAGAACCGAAACACCGCAACCGGTTCGTGGATGCGCCTAGCGGCATCCCTGTAAGATACTGAACGAAGTCCTGTAGGATAATACACGTTCAACGACCTATAAATACTACAGCGAGAGTATTTTGACTCAATTATAACTAACACGCGCGATATGGTTTTGGCAGGTATACGTTTAGTAGACCTTCAATTAGAAAGTCTTCGGCTGATCGAATACGTCCAAAGCTGTGTATCCGCACAGGGAAGCACACACTGGAGTTTTGTCTCCCCAGATTCTCTTCTTACGTTGTGGAAGCCCCACATCAACAACTTGAGGGTTGTCACCATCTAAGAACGGTTAGCCCACACTCAAGCTTTTTGTTATATACGTGAGCTATTTCCCGCTGAGAAGAGTTTCGGTTTGGCGAGCTTGTCGTCCAGTGGTATGCGTTCCCAGGAGAAACCCCAACTAAACAAATCAAAACAATGGTTTCCTACTCTCTAACTAGGTCACGTTTCGAGTCTCAGAGGCAGCGTTTACAAAGAGGTCTAAGAGAGTTTTCGCGATGCGGGCTTTGGTTCGAGAGGGAGCATGGATCATGCTTGAATATTGATCCTGTAGAATTATCTTTTTCTACGGGTTGCATCATCGGATGATGTACCAGAGAGGCGCCGGTACGGCGCCTCTCGAATAGTTTCCGCTTTGCGGAGATGCGACTTGATAGCTGGTGGATCCTGCCAGTAGTTATATGCTCGTCTTCAAGATTAAGCCATGCATGTCTAAGTGTAAACCACTGGTGAACTGCGAATGGCTCATTATACCAGTTATAATCTATTTGGTGGTATGGACTACTCGGATACCCGTAGTAACTCTGTGGCTAATACGTGCGAATTTCCCCAACTCATCCGTCAAGGAGATTAGGAGGGGCGTATTTATTAGTTATAAACGCTAGCCTCGACACTCAGCCTTAAGTTATAGCCTGAGTGTAGAGATCGTGTTGAATCATAATAACTGTCGAATCGTATGGCCGTTTAGCTACTAGTATAGCTGAACAACGCTAACGATGCTCCAATCAAATTTCTGCCCCATCATCTTGCACGTTGGTAGGGTAGTGGCCTACCAAAGAAATGACGGGTAACGGGGAATTGGCGTTCGATTCCGGAGAGGGAGCCTGAGAGACGGCTACCACTTCTAAGGAAGGCAGCAGGCGCGCAACTTACCCAATCCTGACGCAGGGAGGTAGTGACGAAACATACCCTAGTATAGATCCGTGATCTTGTATAGGGAATGCATCCAATCTAAACCGTTGGGTGATGACCGATTGGAGGGCAAGACTGGTGCCAGCAGCCGCGGTAATACCAGCTCCAATAGCATATATTAGTGTTGTTGCGGTTAAAACGTCCGTAGTCGAATTAAAGGCTCGTAACGCGTCTGACGCTAGGAGTTACTGGGGTGACCATCCCCAAGGGGTAGCTTGTGTAGCCCTGCGGAGATATCGCCCCATGTTACCTTGACGAAATTGTGGTGTTCATAGCAAGTACGGAGTACTCTAGGCACAATAGCATGGAATAACAACGCAAGGACTCCGACCCGGATTGCGCTAGCGCTCGGGATCGGAGGAAGGATTAATAGGAGCAGTCGGGGGCGGTCGTATTCCATTGCTAGAGGTGAAATTCGGTGACCAATGGAGGACGAACAACAGCGAAAGCATCCGTCCAGTATGTTTTCATTGATCAGTGGACGAAAGCTAGGGGAGCGAACACGATTAGGCACCGTGTGTAGTCCTAGCCGTAAACGATACCGACTAGGGGTTGGTGGACGTTCTTCTCGATAGCTCCATCAGCACCTTATGAGAAATCACAAGCTTTCGGGTTCCGGGGGGAGTACGGTCGCAAGGCTGAAACTTAAAGGAATTGGCGGAAGGGCACCACAAGGCGTGGAGCTTGCGGCTTAATTTGACTCAACGCAGGAAAACTTACCAGGTCCGTACATAGGGAGGATTGACAGATTGATAGCTCTTTCTTGATTCTATGGGAGGTGGTGCATGGCCGTTTCTAGTTCGTGAGTTGACTTGTCAGGTTAATTCCGGTAACGAGCGAGACCTCAACTCCTAGCGAGCTCAGTACGTTGAATATCCGGTGTAGACTTGGGTACAACCAAGATCCACGAAGGGAGTAGCTTGGTGAAGGCAATCCGGGTATGGGCCAGGACCGAGCATTACGAAATGAGCATCCTAGGAGGACGCTTGGTGGGAAACCAAGGGAGGCATGAGGCGATAGCAGGTCTGTGATGCCCTTAGATGTTCTGGGCTGCACGCGCGCTACAATGGTGCGAGCAATGAGATGAGGGCTGAACCGAGAGGTTTGGCGCGCCTCGTAAACCGCACCCTGCCAGGGATAGATCATTGCAATTGTTGATCTTGAACGAGGAATGCCTAGTAAGCACGAGTCATCAGCTCGTGCTGAATACGTCCCTGCCCTTTGTACACACCGCCCGTCGCTCCTGCCAATGGATCGGCTGGAGAGAGCGAGAGATCGACCAGGGTAACACCCTCGCGTTGTAGACCTCCCTCGATCCGTCAGTATCTAAAGGAAGGAGAAGTCGTAACAAGGTTTCCGTAGGTGAACCTGCAGAAGGATCATCGCTTCTAAATCGAGCCCAGCGCGCGAGCGTAAGTCAAGGTTGAAACACGTGACGAAAGAGAAACAGTCAGGCGCATGGCAGGTGAACCTACCAAGTGTGAACGAAGAAACCCTAGTGATGGATGTCTAGGCTCCCGTATCGATGAAGAACGTAGCAGAAAGCGACATGCGATGATACGCGCATAGACCAGGATTCCGCGGACTCGTGAATCATTGAATCTTCGAACGCATCTGGCGCTCAGCAGTGGAGCCGTAGCAGGCTGAGCATGCCCTGGAGTAGTGACAAGAGCTGCCATCGCTGTGGCACGAGTGTGCTGCAGCGCCGTGTCCGATATCCGAAAGTGAGTCCAAATCTCCTTGAGGACGGATCAAATACCGGACCCTACCCTAGCGGTGGGGAGAGGCTAGTTTCCTGTGGGTCGCTGAACGACCCACGAGCGCATGAGGTCCTACCCACGAGCAGGAGAACCCGCTGAACTTAAGCATATCATTAAGCGGAGGAAAAGAAACTAACCAGGATTCCCTTAGTAACGGCGAGCGAACCGGGAGTAGCCCAACCACGAAGCGCATTGAACCTGAGCCAAGGGAGGCCAGGTTCTAGTGCATTGTAGGGTAAAAGGAAAACGGAGTGGTGAATCCGATGGGTGTATTCCTAGCTAAAGGGAAACCCTATACCCGCACGTGTCTGAAGAGGAACTGGAATGTCCCACCAGAGAGAGTGAGAGTCTCGTAAGTCACGCGCGGGTTGGGTCCAATACCCTTTACCAGGGCCCGGATGATCCACCAATTCCTGAGAGTCGGGTTGCTTGAGAGTGCAGCCTGAAGCGGGTGGTAGACCCCATCCAAGGCTAAATACAACCGGGAGACCGATAGCGAACAAGTACCGCGAGGGAAAGATGAAAGAGCACCCCGGAAGGGGAGTGAAATGAGAACCTGAAATCATTAGGGTGGAAGCATCTGGGGGTGCGATGTGGGGATGGTTATAAGCCAGTTCCTTTGATCGATCCCAGCCGCGCATCGCACGAGACAGGTCCGACACGGATCTGAAACGAATCTCGTGACACGATGAGGGGCTGTGTAGATAGAGACAGAGTCAGGCATGTCCTGCATGACCTGATCACGAGGATCGATCCAACATCCTCCGATGACCCGTCTTGAAACACGGACCAAGGAGTCTGGCAGGTCTGCGAGTCAGTGTGCGGCGAGCCACACGGGCGTAAGAAACCTGACCAGGGGTTGGACACATGGACCATGCCGAACTGAGGCACGGTCCATGTGTCCAACCTTGACCGGTCGCCCTATACGCGGAGCCTTATTACCGCTGATGCATCCCGGTATAGCCATACCGGGCTCGCTGCGGAAGTGCGCAGTCATGCGTTTGAGAGCTTCGCGTCTGAGCGATCCGGTGGAGCAGGCCTCCCAGGACCCGAAAGGTGGTGATCTAGGCCTGGGCAGGGCGAAGCCTGGCTAACGCTTGGTGGAGGCCCGAAGGAGTGCTGACGTGCAAATCGCTTCTCTGACCTGGGCCTAGTGGCGAAAGACCAATCGAACCACCTAGTAGCTGGTTCCCTCCGAAGTTTCTCACAGGATAGCTGAGACTCGATCGGGTGTGTCAAGTAAAGCGACTGATTACGAGTGACGGGCGTGGATAGATGTTCGACTCGTTCTCAAACTCTGAATTGGCACGGCGCCTCCTTGCTTGGATGAAGGGGTAAGCGCGACCGAGAGTCTCAAGTGGGCCAGTTTTGGTAAGCAGAGCTGGCGATGCGGGATGAACCGAGTGTCGAGTTAAAGTGTCCAACTACACGCTCACCTAGATCCCAGGAAGGGTGTCAGCTGATACTGACAGCGGGGCGGTGGTCATAGAAGTCGAAATCCGCTAAGGAGTGTGTTACAACTCACCTGCCGAACCAGTAGGCCCCGAAAATGGATGACGCTCAAGCGTGTGACTTAGACTCGACCGTGAGCGCGAACGTTGCTCTCACGGGTAGGAGGGCGTGGGTGTTGCTTCGAAGCCATGGCGTAAGCCTCGGTGGAGCGGCGCCTAGTGCAGATCTTGGTGGGAGTAGCGAATATTCAAATGAGAACTTTGAAGACTGAAGTGGAGAAGGGTTCCGCGGGAACAGCGTTTGGCCGCGGGTGAGTCGATCCTAAGGATTAGGGTAGCGCCGTAGCATCCTCATCGAAAGGGAAAAGGGTTAATATTCCCTTACCTTGGAGGGATCCGAAGGCGGCAACGCAAGCGAGCTCGCAGACGCTCGCCTTGATCCCGGGAGGAGGTCTCTACTCCTCTTGATGCTTGTGGGGGCTTGGAGCAGGGTCAACTGGAGAAGGGGCTCCACAAGCGGCACAGCCCTGTTCGAAACACGGGGTCCGGTGCATCAGGGCGGGCCCATGAAAATGCGAGGGAGCGACAAGGATGCACCTCCCAAGGTCGTACCCATAACCGCATCAGGTCTCCAAGGTGAGCAGCCTCTAGTCGATAGAGAAAGGTAGGTAAGGGAATTCGGCAAATTAGATCTGTAACTTCGGGATAAGGATTGGCTTCGATCGTTACCCCCCTGGGTATCGCTGCGGAAGTGCGCAGTGAAGTTTCGCGTGGCGGAGACCCGACGGCCTACACAAAATACGAGATCTATACACATCCCACAGCGGGTGCAACTCCCCGATCCAAGGATGTGTGTCTGTATACTAATGGACGGTCTTTGTGTGGCGGGTGTCGTGTCAGGGGTCACCGAGGAACGATACTGATACCTGGGGGAGGTTGACTCAATTGAAACTGGCGCGGACCAAGGGAATCCGACTGTCTACTAAAAACACAGCATTGCGATGGTCCCCGCGGATGTTGACGCAATGTGAATCCTGCCCAGTGCTCAGACTGTCAAGACGGAGAGATTCGACGAAGCACGGGTAAACGGCGGGAGTAACTATGACTCTCTTAAGGTAGCTAAATGCCTCGTCATCTAATTAGTGACGTGCATGAATGGAGCAACGAGATTCCTACTGTCCCTACCTACCCTCTAGCGAAACCACAGCCAAGGGAACGGGCTTGGGAGAAACAGCGGGGAAAGAAGACCCTGTTGAGCTTGACTCTATCCTGGGGTTGTTGGGCGACTTAGGAGGTGTAGCATAGGTGGGAGCTTCCGAGCGTCACTGAAATACCACCACTCCCAAGATCGTCCTGCTGATCTTGTTATGGTAAGCGTGCATGGACCCACTCCCGTGGCGTGGTTTGTGCGCGGCAGGCATACTCGAGTAAGTGTAGGATCCGCGCGATTCCTCGCTTGCTTGGCTTCTTACGCACGAGAGACACCCCCAGGTGGGGAGTTCGGCTGGGGCGGTACACCCGTCAAAAGACAACGCGGGTGTCCTATGGTCAGCTCAACGAGGACAGAACTCTCGTGTGGTGTAGTTAAGGGTAGAAGCTGACTTGATTCGGGCTCTCAGTAGGAGCTTGAGCTGCGAAAGCATGGCCTACCGATCCTTTAGCCTTCTGGGTGTGAAGCTAGAGGTGTCAGAAAAGTTACCACAGGGATAATTGGTTTGTGGCAGCCAAGCGTTCATAGCGACGTTGCTTTTTGATTCTTCGATGTCGGCTCTTCCTATCATTGTGAAGCAGGATTCACAAAGCGTTGGATTGTTCACCCACAGACAGGGAACGTGAGCTGGGTTTAGACCGTCGTGAGACAGGTTAGTTTTACCCTACTGTTGTGAGGGGCCGGTGTGATGGTAATGGAGCTTAGTACGAGAGGAACGGTTCGATCGGATACTTGGTAACGCGCTCGATGGAGCCGTCGATGGCGCGAGGCTACATCCGTGGGGTAATGGCTGACAGCCTCTCAAGCCAGAACCCTTGCCAGAGACACGGCCAGGCGAGAGGAACGCGGCCGGCCAAGACAAGCCTCTGCGCGAAGCGGAGGAAGAAGGCCTTATGTACCCCTTAGAGGGCACAGAACTGACGCGCCCGAGCCTCAGATCATTCTGGGGCAAGACCTCCGCCAAGGACCCACTGTAGACGACCGTGCTAAAGAGGAACGGGGTGCTGGAAGCGAGAGAGTGCAAACGCGTGATCCGTGCAGGCCTACCCCCGGTTCACTAGGTCCTCCGGAATAAGGATGCAAGTATACAAAAATTCTGCTTCTTACTATTCTTAGTTGTAGTCTTTTCGTTACCTTACTTTCAGGCATTATCTCGTTTAAGGCTTTTAATCATATATCCTCTTGGGTTAGCATCTCTTGATGTTATTTCAGCCTCGCTTACATAAATTTGCGTCGCTACTAGAGTATCTCAACTTTTAACAGTCCTCTTGAACGTTCGATGAATCTGTAGAGAGTCGCCCATTGATGTCATGCACTATCTCAATTACCTTGATTAATAAGCCAACCTGGGTTGCATTCCTTGAATTTGATTCGGAGCATTTTTTGAGATGTCTTTGGCTTTCTTGAGATACATCCAAAAGGAGGAGACTATTTCTATATCAAGCACCTCCAAACTTCAGTTGATAAGAGAGACAGAGGAGTCCTGTAAACGCAAAGTAAGGAGTAGGGGTGTGCACCCCTACGTCTTGTAGAGAAATAGCTTCTCCTGTGGTCACAGATCGTCCAGGTATGTTCTAGTAAGAGTCATGTGAAACATTGAGGTTTTTTTACCACCGTGTCTGAAGGTGCTCTTTGAATGTACATGCACTCATCTCTATACGGTGGTTAGAAAAAGGGAGTAAGGTAAATATTAAGTGAATAATCCTAAAACAAAAAAAAGTTAATTATAGGCTTTAATTAGTAAAGTCTTGTCAAATATAATAGCGAGCGACCTTCTGTAAGGCCATGGTTATTATTGAAGTAGAGTTTGTAGTTCACCCATGAGTTGGGTTATGGCAGACCTGTCTTTACTGTTCAGACCGGATCGCAGGGCATCGATGGTAGACTGTATCTGTGAAGCTTTCTCAGATTTTGCAAGTTCGCTGTCTTCTTGTAGCTTCCTCTGAGCTTCGTAAATGAGAGCCTCGGCGTTATTTTTAATCTCGACAAATTCCTTTTCGGCCTTATCCTCACCTGAATACTTCTGGGCATCTTCAATGATCTGATCGATCTCTTCCTTGCTTCTTTGGTTTGAGTCTTTTATTTCTAGATCTTTGCTTGCTCCTGATGTTTTATCCGTTGCAATTACCTTTAGTATCCCATTAACATCTAACTGAAAATTTACTTCGATTTGTGGGGTTCCTCTTGGCGCTGGTGGTATTCCCGATAGTTTAAATGTTCCTAGAGGTTTACAATTAGCTGCGAAATCTCTTTCTCCTTGTAGTACGTTTATCTCAACAGAATTTTGATTGTCGATTGCGGTTGAGAAGACTTCAGTTTTGGATGTAGGCAGAGATGTATTTCTTGGTATTAGTTTTGTATTTACACCTCCTAATGTCTCTAAACCTAGTGATAGTGGAGTCACATCGATTAACACAATATCTGATGTTACACCTCCTATTACACTTGCTTGTATCGCAGCTCCTAGTGCCACAACTTCATCAGGATTTATTGTGCAATTCGCTGGTTGTTCTAAATATTTCTGAACTAGTTCCTGGATAATAGGTATCCTAGTAGTGCCACCTACTAGAATTACATGGTCAATATCAGAGGGAGAGAGATTAGCCTCCGATAGGACTTCAACCATAGGAGCTTTAAATTTAAGTATAAGACTAGCTATAAGTTCGTTAAGTGTTTCTCTAGATAACTGTGTTAATAGATGCCTTGGTTTACCTCCATCATTAGCAATAAAAGGTAAGTTGATGGGGGCCGAGGATACGCTTGATAATTCTAGTTTAGCTTTTTCAGCTGCCTCTTTCAATCTTTGAATTGTTTTTGGATCATCCCGTAAGTCTATATTATACTTTTTCTGAAATCCTCTACATAACCAGTTCATTATTTTGTTATCAATATCATCTCCCCCGAGAGAACTATCTCCTCCGGTTTGAATAACTTCAAAAACGCCATCCCCTGCTTCCAATAGTGAGACATCAAAAGTACCACCACCGGCATCGAATACAAAAATTATGGAGTTGTCGCTTTTATCAAAACCATAAGCTAAGGAAGCAGCTGTAGGTTCGTTGATTATTCGCTGAACGTTCAAACCTGCAATGCTACCGGCATCTTTAGTTGCATTTCTTTGAGCATCATCAAAATATGCTGGTACAGTTATAACTGCTAGTTCAGGTTTAGAATCAAATGCTGTATGGTAGTTTGATTCTAACTGTTCTAAAACTTTCGCTGAAGGTTGCTCTGGATAAAAATCGGTGTTTAGTTGAGGGCAAGACACTTTAATTAGACCATTGGGTCCCTCTTTTATAGGGTATGCTAAAGAACTTAAATTAGGAGCAGTTGTTTGATATTTACGCCCAATAAGACTTTTAACAGAATAATATGTATTTTGAGGATTAACAACAGCTTGTCTTTTGGCAATATCTCCTACAACAAAGTTATTTTGTTTGTCAATACCTATTACAGAAGGAGTTAGTCGGGCGCCCGAGGAGTTAGGCAAGATACTAGGTTGTCCAGCAACCATTGTAGCAATGGCAGAATTGGTTGTTCCTAGATCTATTCCTACTCCAGAAAAACAAAAGTTCTTTTTAGATAAATATTTAGTAGATAAATCTCTCTGGAGTTCTAAGCATCTATTTTTTTTTTGATCGTCGTAGTTTTTTTTGCTTACATCAAATTTTATTGTGCTAATATTTTGTGAATTAAAAAATAAATTATCAGCATTTATGTCTTTTATTAAATTAGATAGATATATATCTTCCATTATTTAAAAAATATCGAAAACATTAGAATCCTTTTTCAAACGTTTAATTTAAGGGTTTGTAGATTTTGTTTATCCTCTTAATCTACTAACAAATAAGTGCTTCATCGTTTTTTTAAGGCATTCATAAGGTCGTAAAAGCTGAGAATGATTGCGAAGGTGCTTAATAATCTTAATTAACCTATAATAACTAAAATTATATTACAATAGACTTTTAAATTAATTGGGATTAATTAATAGCATTATGCTACATCTTTAAACTAATTGTATTAGTAGTTAATTTCTTAATGCTCAGAAATTATTGTTACAAACTAAAAAGATTGGCTGGATCGTTGTTCAAGTGCTTTTTGGATGAGCCAGTGTATCAATTTCAAAAAATATTATTTGTGATTATATTAATTTTTATCGGAAAGCAGAGTTTCGATGAAAATAATAAATATCAACTAATAATAATAAATTTATTGTTCATATTAGAGATATACACTAGTTTTTTAAGTCTTGCCTTATTGATAGAACTAACCAAAAAGTTAATGGAATAAAACAATTTTTAATACGAAAGGATGTAAAAGCAACGGTACAATGCTTTCCCAGTCGATTGCTCAAACTAGTACTCACACTGCCAAAGCTGTTTTCAACTTCTTAGGTCTGAGGGATTTAAGGTTGTTTTCAACTTGTATGACCGTTACTATGTAAAATTTATAAACATTTAGTAAAATACACATTAATACGTAATCATAACTAAATAATGATAAAGTTAATGTCACATAGAAAATTTGAACGTTTGCTCTTATTTTATAGATCCAAGGATAGGTTCATTGGGTTTTCTTCCAAAAAAAAGATCGAATCGAATATTTCCATCATCGAAAACTTATAAAGAAATAATACATATCTATTATCCATATATATCACAATTTGCTAGCTTAAAAGTTGCATCAACACATGTTCTACGAATTTGTAATATTGTTTCATCTAAGTCATATCAAAATCCAATTATTGATGAAGTAACATTAATGGAGTGTCCTCCAATTGAAGTAGTTGGTTTATGCGCTTACGCATTAAGCTCTGGTCATCTGGTTAAATTAAAAACGATTAAACTTCAACGAGGTTTAAATTTAGATCAGTCAAAGGATATTTCTTTTGACTCCCAATTTTTTACTAATTTTACTTATAGCTTACAGTTCATTATTAAGCATTCTGTTATTTTTCGTTTTTTATGTTGTACATTTATAAAAACTAATAGCATGATTAAAAAAAAATATTTTTTTGAAACGGATGTATTTTTTTAAAACATAGATAATCGGTGGCTCTCCCAAAATGAAATTAGAGTTTTGGTTAAAACTTAATAACAAAAAAATTTATATAAACTCGATCTTTCATGAAAATGATATTATTGATGCTATAGGCATTACCAAGGGTCACGGTACAAAAGGTGTAGTTTCAAGATGGGGTATCACCCGATTGCCTAGAAAAACTCATAGAGGACTTAGGAAAGTATCTATTTTTCTTATAGGTTGCATGTATAGGACCGTGGACTCCATCAAGAGTAGCTTGGACTATATCAAGAGCAGGTCAAAAAGGGTATCATAAACGAACTTTATTTAATAAGAAAATATATAAAATTGGCTCAGAAGAAAATTTCTCTTATTATTCTAACTCATTATCAGATAGTATTGTAAAATCCGTAAACTGTATGGGAGGATTCAAAAAATTTGGTTTTATTAATAACGATTATCTTATCATAAAAGTAATAATTTTTGTTAAAGGGATCTATGACAGGATCATCTAAAAGACCTATTTTATTGAGAAAAAATATAAAAAATAAAATTTCATCAGTTATAACTGAAAAAATAATATTAAAATATGTTGATACATCCTCTAAGAGAGGGCATGGTAGATATGAATCATCTGCTGATAAATTTAGCAAGATGAACTTTAGGTTTAAATAATAATTGAGTAACTGCTTTCAATTTCTATGAAACTAATTAATAAGTATAAAATTATTAACAATATTAGAAAGATAATATCTTTACAAAAGGCACTTTTTTTAATAAATAAAAATGAAATATATCAAGTTTCATTAAAATCTTATAGTTAAAGCTCTATAATCTTAGTATGATAAAAATTCCTATCGTTGTCCAATGGATAAAGTAAAGAAGATTAAATTAGAATTATTACTTTCGATCAAAATTTTAAATTAATAATAATTTTAACGAGTGATAATAAAATTAATATTCTTCATAGACCATTATTTTTGTTATTTCAATATATATCATATTCTAGAAAAGTAATCTTCATGGGATTCATTACTAAGTATCAAACTTTGATTGTTATAACAAAAATTTCAGTAGACGTAAATAGAAAAAAATAGATTTGGAAAAAGACGAAAAAGAAGAGTTTATTCTTAAAAAAAAAATTCCTTAAAGATAACTCTAGATTGAAAAATTTTTATCTAGGAAATAATAGTTTATTTTTATTTTTACACTATGGAAATTTTTTAAAGTACAATTATATTCATAAGAATATTAAAAATCGATAGTAATTTCCAACAATATATCGATTTGAGGAAAATAGGAATCGAACATTTTCTAAATGTGCATTTATATGAAACTATTACATTTTACAAAAAAGGCTTAAATAAAGATAGAACTTATAATACATTGATAATTTCTCAAGATGGAAAAATTATAAAATTCGGTTTAAAAAATATTAAAGTAAAAAATAAAGCTATGATTAAGGGAAATAAGATTACAAAATATAAATGGACTATTGTTAAAAAACTTTCTTCATTGAATAAAACAAAAATTTCTGATTCTAATTGTGATACTAGGGGCAATTTAATCGTACTTCTAATCAATAATTCGTATTTCAATATTTATTCTTTAACTTGTTTAAAGTTTTTGAGAAAAATGTCTTTTATTAACTATTATTACGATAAATGTTTAGTAACTGGTAAATATTTGATACTAGCTAATAGAAAGCATAACGAATTAGTAATGATTGATTATAAAAAAGAAAAGATTATAAATATTCTACTAGTAAAAGATTATTTAAAAGACATCAAAAGTACCAGTAAAAAAATGTTTATTCACTTATGACTCGAAATTTATTATTTTATGCTTAGATAATTCGATACTTAAACTAGGAAAAGTATGTAACTTTACAAAAACACTCGAAATTCATAATATTTATTTATTGCTAAATAATATTGTGGCTTTTAATGGTTCATACAGAATCATGGGTTGTGGGGATGACAATAAAATATTTATATACTCTCTGATAGAGCTCAAATTCAAAAAACTAATAAAACTTGATTGCAATTCTAAAATTTTAAGCATTCAAATAGATAAAAAAGATAAAGTACGAAAAAAGATTAACAGAATTTTTACGCAACAAATTCGAACTTTGAAATTTTCATTGGTTCGGTAAAAAATTTAAACATTTATAAAGTTGTTTATTATAACACTTTGTTTATAACTGATTTATTGATAAATTCAATTGAGAGAAAAATAATAGTTAGTTCAATGGATAAAACAGTATTGTATAAATTTAAAGATTAAAGTGATTGAATATGAGAAAAATACAAATAATGTAGTAGTCTTTTACCACGAATATCCAGTCATTTTTTCTAAAACTAGCACATTTTTTCGTAATTATTTGTTAAGTTTTACTACTCATCGATTAATGTATTTATGGTCGGAAAAAAATTTTTGTCTTGTAGTTTAATTAAAAGTTAAAGAAAATCTTTAATCTCGATAGTATGATACTGGATAGTCAAATGAAAAGTTCAAAGCTATCAACAAGAGACTTATTTCAAATTCAATTTACAAGCTGTGAAATTCTTCAGGATGTTTTTTTTATTTCATGTAAAGATTAAAAGTATAGGCAATTTGCCATTATTAATTTCGTTTAAAATCATGAAATTTAATAAACAACTTATACAATCAAAAGAATCGTTCTTTTTCAATGAAGCCTTCCAAAAAACTAATGCGACTAAAAAGATATGTAGTATAGTAGAAATTATAATAGTAGAAAAATAATTATAAAACAATACAGAGTAGTTTTGGACGATACATTTTAATATATGAAAAAAGATATCTTTTCGTTTTCAAAAACATTCATATTACGAAACCTATGATTAAAAGTATGGATAAAGTACCAACGAAAAGTCATACATTAGAAGAAAATCTTTTACTTAGCAAGAACACTTCTAATAAATCTCTTTTTTTTGATGAAAATATCAATACCTTATTTTTAGATATGAATGAAGATGCTTTCAAAAATATATTTTTAAATATAAGATTTTTAAATGTCTATCAGAAAAATGTGTTATTCGAAATGATATCTAAAAATATTTTTAAATTAATACAAACTAAAAATATATTCAATATTTTTTTAGTAAAAATTTTCTAATCAGGGCTTTATTTTAAATGATAGTTTTATCAGACTGGTGCCTAGTTTTTGGATGTCAATATTTAAGCTAATTAAAGATTACTTGGATACAATGATTCTAATAGTAGATAAGTTATTGTTATATTAAGATTTATTTGCCAATCTGTAAATTCAGAACAACTAAAATATGATAAATAATAAGTACATAAAAAAATATTTATTTGGAATTTTGCATATTTTATCGACAAAAAACGACACGATAATTCATGTTACGGATATAACCGGAAGCGAAACAATATCAAGGATATCTTCCGGTATTGTTGCAACAAATGGTAAAGATAAAAAGTCTAACTACTGCGCAATGTTAGCGACTCAGAAAGTTTCTAATGTGTGTAAAGTAATTCACATGTGAATAGGTTTTAGGAATTAACGCTCTACATATAAAGATAAGAGCGAGAGGAGGGAATGCGTCTCATCTTATAAGCACTGGTGCTCATACGGTCGTAACAACACTTGTACGATTAGGTTTCAAAATAGGCAGAATAGGTATAAGTTATATTAATAGAAGACACTACTCCTACACCTACTAATGGTACCAGAAGAAAGGGTGGTAGAAGAGGAAGAAGAGTTTGAATTTTGTATATTTATGAAAAAGAAAAAGAACAATTCTTTAATTATCTAATAAGGCGCTCTAAATGTTTTACATATTTATAAATGTCCTTTTTTTTAATGCTCTTATTAATTTTCATAAAAGTATCAAACTGAGGAGAGAGTCCCTGTTTACGACTACTGAAAAAGATAAAAGAGCATGCTTTAGTATAACTTTTTTTAGATTTTATAGATCTTCCGTATTTAATAAATAAATTTATAGATTCGTCTGTAATAATTCTGGGTAAATGTAAAGTATCACAGATATTCTCTATTTTACGAATCATTGTTTTATTAACATTTGTTGAACTTAATACGTGAAATTTAAAAGCAACGTTTTTTCCTTTACCGACCTATTTAAAAAATTTATACTGTTGTAAATAAATCTTTATTAGCATTATCATCTATTAGTTCTTTGCCGAATCTATCACCTGAAGTATGTTCTAACTAAGCTGGATAATTTGTACCTGAGAATAACTCAAAAAGTCTGCCCCATCATTATAAGGATTTGATGTTATAATATAACCACAACTCTTTTTTTTATTAAATTACTTTACAATTTATTTCTCCTGTCAAAATATTTTTTGTTAGATTTTCTTCTTTATATTTATTACAGCATTTAAACTGTCTTACATTGTTGGTAAAAATTAGATGTCTTTCGAACATATCTGATAAAAACAGCAATATAGATTATTAGTTTATTAGCATATAATATGATTTAGGTGGGAATAATAATTGTATGAGATACGAAAATTTTATGAATGAAAATATTTTTTTATCATAGTATGTTATAATCTTCTATTGATAATATTACCATCAGTTTATTGTTAACTATTAGAGTATTCGAAATATTTATTAAATCAGAATGAATAAAAATTGAATTATTAGGGTTTATTTTGAGTAGTTTTCCGAAATATTGTATCTTATGAAGTTGTAAATTCGCAAGCAGTTTATTTACATATAATGAAAAATAAACACTCAGTAGAAATGCTTCTTTAAAAATTTTATTTTTATAAATAAGCATTTTTCCAAAACTATAAATAAGTCTATCGTTCTATTAGTTCTCATTTACTTTTTTTAATGATATTATTTTTGAGTAGAAGTTTTTTACTACACAATATCTTATTTTTCGTACTGTTTTTAAAAGTGAAGGATATGTATTTCCATTTAAATTGGCTTGGCGTGGATTCTGGATTGACAAATTCATAAAAGTTTTTTCTAAAAATTGAACTAATACTTATATCAAAGATAAAAGTAAGAAATTCTAAATACTCCTCACTTTTATTTAGATTAAAGGTAATGTTGTAATACACATTTTGCAAGCATTTTTTTTTAAATGAGATCTGTCGATAAAACATTTTTGTGTACATTGCCATGCAATTAATCTGGTACTTAAATATTCTTTATACCAATTAAATGACGAGTTCTATAAATTCTAAAAGTCCTATAAACGTCATAATTGTTATAGGTATAAAGCAACAATTTTAGGATTGGCAGGATCAGGGAAAACAGTTTTTGTCAATAGTATACATGAAAAAATGATGTACAATAAAAATAAGCATTTCATTATAAATTTGGATGCCGGTGTAAAAAGTATTCCATACCTCCCTAATGTTGATATAAGAGATACAGTATTATTAACCTAAGAAGATAGACATTACTGATCTAATAATTAATCATAAAATAGGACCAAATTCTGCCATAATTACAGCTGTAAATCTCTTCATCACAAAATTCAATGAGGTTTTAATAAAAATAAAAGTTAATAGAAATAATTAAATCTAAATACTATCGAAACCTCGAGTTTATAGTAGTTGATACACCTGGACAAATAGAAGTTTTCTTATGGTCAATTTCGGGTTTTATAATCGTTAATTTATTAAAATATTCCTATAAAACTATTATTTTGTTCTTGGTCGATATGAAAAAAGCGTCGAATTTTTTATTACTAATCTCGAATTTATTATATTGTCTGAGCATTATGTTCAAAACTAAAACCAAGATACTAATAGTTTTGTAAAATATTTATAGATTTTTAATAAGACTGCTAATAAGAGTAAACATTTTTGGAATTATCTAGCAAATCAACAATCAATCTTAAATTATGAGCATTTGAGTTCTAAAACTTATATCGGTGATCTGATAAATTTATTTTTAGATCTAGTATTTAGACACTCTTTGGGTAATATATTTTATAATGATTTTTCATCTTTTAAAAAAAAATGTTTAAATGAATTTTTTATTTATCTATGCTCTATTTAAATCAAATTAAAATATTAGTAATTCTTTTAATAATTTAACAAATCTAACGGTCAACTCCAAGTCTGGTTTGTATGCAACTATGTGACCGAAAGGAATTCCTCCGTTACCTTTGTAAGATAATAATCCCAAGCATCCAATTATATCTAGAATCTCATGTCTAGCACATTCGGTGTTGTAGTATCTTAGTGAATCAGAATTTAGCCAGCTATCGAAATTTGCTACATTTATTGTATTTTCGATACCTGTTTTAAAATATCCGATATCGGTTGCTTTATACAGTTGATCTAGACTATTAATGTACATTCTGGCAGGAGCTATTTCCCATCTAATAAAAAAACCCAAACTTGTAGTGATCATCTTCAAAAATATTGTACGAGAACCATTGTTTTCCTATGATTGGAGCGTTCTTCGATAGATCTAGTCCAACTGTTATTTTAGAACTAGTATCAGGATAGTAAGAAATAAAAGAATCATTTGAATTAAGAGTAATGAATTTATTTGCATGTGAACGTAATTTTTTTTTTCTTTTCTCATATTGATTTTTAGAGTTGAATGAACTATTGGATTTTGAATAAGTTATTTTAGCTTTCGCTATTTCGTCAACCCATCCTATTGCAGAACCATCGAGTATTGGAATATGATTTCCGTCAGAAATGTCTATTCTTAAATTATCTATTGAAAGAGCCTCTAAAGTGGAAAGAAGATGTTCTATAGAATTTACTGATTCAAAATTTTTTTCAATTGATAATTGCCAAGTAGGTTTGGATACAACATTTTCAATAGAAGCATCAATAGAGTTTATTGGTTTATATAATAACCTTTTGTTATTTTGAGGATTTTTCAGTGTTCTTGTGTCTTGATTCATAGAAAAAGTGGAATCGGTATAAAGTTGAAAATTTCCGCTATAACCATTTTCTCTCTGCGATAAGAGTACTGAATTATTTTTTGTGATACTATCAATATCGGGCATACCTAAAATTCTAATAATAACTTTTAGTTATGAGTTTGTTTAAATTTGTGGAATTAATATCATTTTTAATAGCATTCTTTAAAGATTCTTTTTCGATAATTCTTTACTTTCTTTATTTATCACGAAATATCTTCCGTCCCCTGAATTGGCAGGTGAGAGTACGATGTTTGCTATTAATGATATAACTACCTATTTTTTTATCATGTATGCTTATTCCAGATACTTTAATAGGTTTTAAAATTGTTTTTTGATATTTCTCATTCTGATTACTTTCATAGTACTTTTGATAGGATATCATTTTGATATTTCATTTTATCTAAATTATTTAATTTATGAGTTACCATATTTAGTAGTATTTTAAAACATAGATAGTTAAAACAACCACATTTAACTTATTAAGGGATACAACTTTAAATAACATTTTGATTTTTTTAGATATTAAGAATATTAAAATCTAAATTTATTATATTTTAGAATAGATGTTTCGCTAAATATCCTCTTAGTTAAATCGATAGATATACTTGTCAAGATAAAGATTATATTTCCTGAAAATCCCTGTGTTAGTTTGAATCCAAAATAGTTCTCAGTGTAGAGTATTGATTGATAAGCTAAAACAAGTGAAAGTGATCCTATTATTGATGAACTTAGGATTGTTAGGTTAATAGTTTTTTTGGTTTGTAAACCAGACCTCACTCCACTAATAAAGGCGTTTTGACTTTTTAGCTTTTCCGTTAATTCATTTAGCTTAATCTATTGGAAAGTTAATTTACTTTTTGAACTGAGAAAATGTAGTTAAATAATGTTACTAAAGCAGTACTAGCTAGCAAATAGGTAGAAAAATAAAGAGCACTGGTAATAGAATTCTCATTGATACTATTTGTGGTAGTTCCGGATAAATTAAATTGATTTAAGAAATAGATGAGAAAGAGGGAAAGAATACCCGCTGGATTTATCTCTAATAATTTTTAAAACTTTGAGTGGAAGTGATTTTAAATCAGCGTAGAATTGTTTGTCTTTTCTTTCAGTTTTTAATGAAATTTTTTTAGATTCGTTTATATTTATTTTATCATAAACAATACTGATATTTTTTTCTGTATCTTGGATAGCAATCAAAAGTAAAGAGAAAAAAATAAATAAAAATAAAACAATAATTTTGGAGTAATAGTCCAAGTCAGTAGTCATATTAATAGAAAAATATTTTGTCAAATTGACGTTGGATAACAGATTATATAATAAAATGATTGATAAGCCTGAGCCAAGTTTTAAATTTGTAATTTTATCAGCTATCTTTTTTATTTTTAATTACTAGCAAGTCTATATAAGTGCCACATGTCATAGTAATTAGACTTTCAGCATACCAATTGCTAGATAAGTCTTCTATATAAGGCCACAGATACGAAGTGTAATAATATGAAATAAATAATGATAAGATTAATATTAAAATTCTATTCCAATACTCAAAAGTTTTTTTACCCTAAAATTTTGTATTAAACTTTTAGACCTCTATTTTGGAGTAGATCATTAAAATAATTAGTCTGAGATATTAAAACCTGCATTACTATGCTTGCGTTGATACAAGGCAATATACCGAGGGAATTGATATTTAGATTTATCAAGTTCTTAATAAAAAAACTATTTGAAAATTCAATAAAATTGTTAGTAGACAATTGTGAAATGAGATCCTATTTATATAGGTTTATACTTGTGTAGATAAATTTTTTATTAAAATAAAAAACAGAGCCCTTGTTATAAATATGTAGAAAAATGCCAGTGAGTATTTAAATAGAAAAGTAGTATTTTTAGTCTGAGTACTAGGTTTGTTGAGTATACTATTCTCTATTAATAAAGGTTTGTTATTTAATAATAATTTTTTTTTTGAAATGTTGCAGTATTTATTTTTTATTTTTATTGGTTTTTTTTTGTAATTGAAAATTTTAAATTTATTATTGTTTAGCGTAACTTTATTGAGATTTTTTATCATTCTGTAAAGTTATTTAATTTACGTATAATCAATATTTAAAAACAACATTACACAAATATTAATTAATTGTCCATGGGACCTGACCAGTTTTAAGTGGCATGTTATATAAAGAAGATAATTGTCTAAGTATTTTATATGAATTAACTATTTCGTTATAATGGCTAACCGTCAACTTGTTATCATCAGAAAAAGATAAAAAAAATTCTAAATCTCCTCTTCCTGTAACCAGAACAACATCTTCTTTTCCTGCCATACTGAGACATATTTTTAATGCAACATCTCTATCATCTATTACATAACTAATTCAAGATATAATTACCATCCTAAATCATCTTGATATTTGTAGAACCAATATTCAAACCATAAAGGAATTCTTTGAACATCAAAAAACCAATCATAAACTGAACCGCTATGTGAATATTTTATGAAGTCTGGTAATCCCATCAAGACTTCGTTTAAGATCAATTTATTATTAAACCATTTAGGGTTATTAGCGGTCAAAAATAGTTTTTTAGAGGAATCTAATAGATGTTTTAAGAATAGTTTATTTTCATGGGTACTATAACTGCTTTTTCCACTGATTATAGTAAGTGTTTTAATAAAACAGCTCTCATAAATTGACCCAATTAARTTAACAATACCCTCAGGTGTATCAGCATAATCTATTAATAGATTAAAATTTTGACCTACATCTATCTTTTCTAAGCGGTTTGGAATATTGTCTATTTCTTCTATACAGAATTGTATATAAGGTAAAGGGATTTTTGAGAAAAAAGAAAAAGTATAACATTGCAATAAATTATGCATGTTATGTTTACCTATTAATTTAGTTTCTAAAAAAAATTCATTTTCGTTTGATTTTATATTCAACTGTGTTCCCCAAATAGAGTAAATAATTTTATTAGCATGAATATCGCTTTCCGAATCTACTAAGGAGAAAAAAACAAAATTTCTCATATTCAAAGTAATTGCCATAGATTTTGTGATATCGTCGTCTTTAGATAGAACGAATGATCTATTTGTTAAAGTTATACGTATTAATATCATTTTTAGAAAATTCTTTTAGATATAATTGTTTAAGTAAAACAAGTTTTTTTTCGAGTGTTTTATCAAAACTATAAGATAAAAAAGTTGTTAATATCGTGATATTTGGTTGAAAGAAAAAAAGATGACGACGATAAATGCTATTAAGATCTAATTCTAAAGAGCAAATCTGAGCTTGGTTATTAGATGTGCATTTTAAAATTTTAAATAAATGAAATTCGTTTGGATTTTTTTGAGCAATTAAATATTTTTTCTGTCTATTTTATTATACTTTGAAGGAATTGTTTATAAATCTTTTTTTAAACGATAGATGTTCATTTTCATGTAAGTTACCATTAATGTCAAAATTATATTTCAGAAAAGTGCTAGAATGTGTATTTATAGAGATGTATTTGAATTTGGAGAAATCGAAGAAGTATTTTAAAATATAACTTACGCTTGTCTTTCCAAAATTACCAGTAATTAAAATGTTAAAAATTTTTTTTGGACTAGGATCTATTAAGGATTTTAATAACTAGTATTCTTAAATAAAAAAGAACTTGCTACTTTATTAATTGTTGGGATAAGGATATTTTTTTGAGCAGGCGTTACAGAATAATCCTCTGATATTGGAATTTCAAGTTTCATTTCGTATAGAGCATTACTATTTCTTAGAAATAAAATTTTTGAGTTTAGAGCCTATGTAACTTTATACAACCATTATTGACGAGTTGAGATAATCTTCGTAAATAGAAGAAGCGATATTATGATCTATTTTAATCATAACTAAATCAAAGTTATTTGGTATACAAGCCTCCCTTCTCGCAACATTCGTAATTTTCCGTAAATTGACTGGATTATTATAGATATTTTTATGTGTTATTAGATTTTTTGTATTATTTTTTCCGAATTTTTTATGTGTAATCTTAGAATTGAATACTTTTATATTTGTAATTACGTTTAACAAAAAAAGCTTTAGAGTCTTGAGGACCTAGTTTACTTATTATTTTAATTTTATCGTTCATTTTTTCTATAGTTTATATACAACATATTATTATTTATCATCTTCTTGGTTTAATTTTTTTATTTCTAAACAAAGATATTAGGGCAACTCCTGAAACTTTCAAAACCTATAAGAATTTAAAAACTTGAAATCTAACACCTGGTATATCACCCTTGGATTTCCCACTTTTACCAAAACCGCAAAGAAGAACTTGATCCTGATTACCAATTTAAAACATTGATGTCTATATAATTTAAACAACCATCTCTTGGAACGAAAGCAGTTATTTTTTTGTTGTTTTTAAAGAGTTGAACTCTAATACATTTTCTGATAGCCGAATTAGGCTGTTTCGCTTCAATACCACTTTAATAAGTAATAAAACATTTTTTCTAGAGCTACTCCCTTTGCTTGTGGTGCTCCGGCAAAAGGTTGATTATATATTTGATGAAATATACGACTTCTATAAGATAAGTCGGCTCGTCTTTGGAATTTTTTTGTCCTCTTTATTTTATTTCCTGCATTAATGCCTTTAGTCTTTCTTTTTTTTATATTTTTACCCCATTATTATTTAAATATAAATGTTTTACCTATATTAAATATTTAAGTATGAAAAGAGCAATGATGCTAAAGAAAAAATTTACTAAAAAAGACTTTAATCAAAAAAAAAATAAAGGCATAGATTTCAAAAATTATTCTAGAATTTCAAAAAAAAATAATTACTTTAATCAATTAAAGGATATTATAGATTGGAAAAAAAGGCATTATTTCAGAAATTTGTCGAAAATCGTAACAGAACAAAAGCATCAAATACTTACTGAGAATAGCTTTGTAAATGAATATAAAAATTCTTTATCTAAATTTCTAGTTAATTATTGTTAATTAGAATATTTCAAAAAAACTTAGAAATACTAGTGTAATAAATGTCGAATCTTCAATTAATTTTCAATTGTCTTTAGGTAGTTTTTATAAAAACAGTAAGGTATTAAAAAATAAGCTATTTCGCATCAACAATAAATATGGATATTTTTATTGTAAAGTTTAAAAAAAATGTTTAGAAAAGCCCTTTCTTGAATGCCAAGTATCAGGAAACAACCTCGCAGAAATATGATTCTTTAAATTTAAAAAAGCATTATTTGTATAATAAAAAATACTGACTCATATAAACTTGTTGATATACAATTTATAAATATTTAGTAAAAATTTTTTAATTTTGAATTTCAAAAATTGGTAAATTGATAAATTTTGTGACATTAAACTAATCCTGATGTAAGTATTTTTAATTTTATCTATCAGTACTTCTGAATATATTGATAAATCTTTAACAATTTTCTTTAATATGTTCTCCTTGCATAGCAAACTATCGTATTTTAAGTCGAATAAGATTTCTAAAAATATCGTTAGAGTATGTTGAAAACGATAAATTTTAGACATAAATTTTAGATTAGATAATAAATTCGGTGTATTGTTAATAAAATATTGTTCGAAAAAGAATGTAAAAAAATATTTTTTTTCGAATGTTTTTCCTTGACAATATAATAAATCTAGAGAAAACTTAATTTTAGAAAAAATAAAATACAGAAATAATATGGAATGGCACGGGCTTTCTGGTAGTTTATAAGCTAATTCATAGTTATTTATTAAGTGTTGTGGATAATATTTCAATATTAATAAATTTGAAAGAGAATCGATAATGAACTTTTTCAGCCTATATTTTTTCTTGTTATTTGTTAGTAAACTAAGTAAATTTAATTTAACATTGTATCATGACATTTAAACGAGTTCAGGTGAAGAAGGATATCATCAAAGTATTTAATAACTTTTGTCTTTTTGTTATTTTTTTCGATATTAGGGAAAGATAATTTGCAGTGTTTCCTATCATATTTAGATGAATCTTTTGTGTATAGATTGCTATTTATTGGAACTGATGAACTTAGCA
This sequence comes from Bigelowiella natans, assembly GCF_000002455.1. NCBI lineage: Eukaryota > Cercozoa > Chlorarachniophyceae > Bigelowiella > Bigelowiella natans. The sequence continues at coordinate 24,258 of NC_010005.1, forward strand.
TTGACTGATTTGTATAGGATTCTATTATTTAAGTACATTTTAAAACTAATAATGTATCATATAAAAAGTATGGCTACTCCTTTGGCTAATGGAAAAGTTAAAAATGAATTCTTAGAAAACTGAAAAGATTTTTGATATACTTAGAGAGATGATTACTAAAAAAATGGTAAAAATTGGAGTTAACGAAAGTAATAATGTATATAATAGCAACTAAAGAAATAAATAAAGGCATAGGTTGTTTATTAATATTAGCGGCTGATACAGAGCCCTTTGAAATTATAGCTCATCTCCCTATTTTATGCGAAGAAAAAGTTATTAATTTTTATTTAGGCTATTCCTTATATATTTATCACTTCAAAATCTGCTCTTGGTAGAGCGTGTGGCATTTCTCGGTCTGTTTCTGCTTGTTTGATAAAAAGTGAAACTGAAAATAATCGATGTTTAACAGAATTAATTAATGGTATCTGTCAATAGTATGTATTTTTTTTTCCGCTGAGCAGTCTTGGCTGAGTGGTTAAAGCGTGTGCCTGCTAAGCATATAGATAATTATCTGCGTGAGTTCGAATCTCACAGACTGCGAATTAAGGGGTGAGTAGCTCAATGGTAGAGCATGTGATTGCAGATCATATGGTTATTGGTTCGATTCCAATCTTACCCTAATTACAATGTTTGTTGTGGAAAATAAATTTACTGTGTTAATTAATACTTCTAAAAGTTGTTTGTATGTACATAGAACACTATTTTATCAAAAACTGGAATAGAATATCAAAACTTTTTAAAAGCATGCAATTAAATATAATATTTGAGCAAGTAACATATGTAGAATAAGAGTAGAAGGCTAATCATCATATCAAATCAAAAAAACTGCATTGTGCCAACAATTTTGTTTAAAGGTTTAATGTTTATTAGGCTTGTAAATAGAAATGTCCCTTATATGCAGGTAAAGAAAAACTTTAAAGTCTAAAAAAATTTTTAATGACTCTCACATTGGCACCATTATTAAAATTAATAGAAAATCAAATTTTTTATTAAATAATTTTATTATACGATTATATAAAGAGAACAGAGCAAAACATATGGGAAAATTGACAAGTTTATTTTCGAAAACTAGGTTGCACTATAATACCTTATGGAGAAACCTTGTCTATTGTTGGACAGACTATGGATGTTATTTATCTGGTTAAAGCATTGGGAAACCTTAAGCTTTCAAAACCGATTTGTCAACCAAAAAAGTTTATTTAAATATGAATTATAACTTATAAAACTTCTAACTATATTGTTTAGTAATTCTAAATAAAATTTAAATTTTTTGGCTTTAGACTTAACTGATGAGACTTGTGATATTTTAATTAGTAAATTTGAAACAAGATTACGGGTAGAAGGAAACTTTTTCCTTAATTTTTAAAAAGTATAGTATAAAGCACTAGCAGGGATTAACAGCACTTATTTAAAATAAACTCTTATTTATTATTAATAGTATGAGGAGTAATCGTAAAAAAGTTTTAATTTAAAAGAAAGGTAGCACAAAAATTTATATCATTATTAAACTCTTATGATACTATGGTGATTGTTAATATGAATAATATAAGATCAAAACAAATTCACGATATTAGAAAGGTAATATTAACATTTTTAGCATTTAAGAGGCACGTCAGAGATTGTTGTAGGAAAGAAAAGTTTTTTATCATATTTATTGCAAAATAATAAATTAGAAATGTCAAGGTGGATGTCTGTAAAAGAATATTTATCTGATAATATAGGTTTAATTTTCACAAATTCGAATTTAAAAATACTCAACGAGACTTTTAAGCAATATTTTTTAACTTCTTTTGTCAATGCTGGAGAAATTGCTCAGAGAAATATAATAATAAAAAAAGGGATAAAAAATCTTAGTCCATCCCAGACTCCTTTTTTTCAGGTTTTGTATTAACTTAGTAGGCTTTAGGAATACCGACAAGAATTTCTAAAAGTTCTATTGAGATCATTGAAGATATTTTGTTGGTTTCGAAAAATCAGGCTTTGAATAAGTCTCAAGAAGTCCTCTTAAAGAAACTAGATATTAAGCCACACAAATATGGTGTAAAAATAAAGAAAGTAACAGTATTATTAATAGATATTTAGTAGTAAGGGAGAAATTAATTTAAAAATATTACAAATGAACAACAATAATCTTACAACCAATACTGGCTTCTTGTTAAAACAATTTTTAAAACACTCTTGTTTTAATGGATTATCTTGTTCAATGTGGAAAAATTACAATATTTTGAGCTGTTCATCCACTATGCTTAGAATAATAGCTAGTTTTTATTAACAACTTTTTTTAATTAAGGTTATATAAAACTATAAATACTTAAATTTAATGATAATACAATGTTTTGGAAAAAAAGTAATTAATAATAAAATAGAAAAACGCAATAGCAATTACAACAGCAAAGAAAGGATCTGGCAAAATAAAAATAAATGGTATTGAATTCTTAAAAGGCGTACCTATTAACTTAGTTCATCCTTTAGATATTAAAAATAAAATTCTAGAGCCTTTTTTCATTTTAGGATCTAATGAAAGATTAAATCTAAATTTCGATATTTTCTCAAAAGGAGGTGGTAAAGTATCACAAATTTATGGTATTATATCAAAAAATAGCAATTCGACAATCAATATCAAAGTGTTTAGTCTTTTATTACTATAAATGTAAAACAAACTGAAGTAGACATTTCGGCTAGTAAAAGCAATTTATTAAAAATAAAATATTTAACGTATGATAAAAAACTATTAATTTCTGATGTTTCTAGAATAGAACCTAAAAAGTATTTCTTAAATTCTTAGATACGGTGGATTAGGAGCACGGGCTAGATTTCAAAAATCGTACAGATAGAAATCTCCAAACAATAAACAAAAACGTTCTTCATGGGGAAGACAAAACAAGTTTTTAAAAAAGCGAAAAGAGGAATTAAAACAAAAATAAAAAAGTCAGTGATTAAAACTATGACAAATATTAAAGAAGCTTTCAAAAAAGGTACTCATAGGTTATTTCTCCAAAAATCCTCTACATTTGAGAATTTAATGACAATAAAACAAATAAAAAGTTCTTACGCTTATTTAGATATTAATAAAAGTTTTACTACATTAACTATATTAAGCATGAATGTAAGTATAAAGGCAAAAATAATTTCGATTTATAGTAATGATGAAAAGAATAATTTTTCTAGAGAAAATTCTATAAAAAAAGGAACTATTTTGATTGTTTTTATTAGTAATTTGGCAAATACCTTATTAACTGGTAATAAAACAAGGATGAGATATGCAATGGTTACGAACGATCCTGCTTTCGACGGTTGTATTAACTCGGTTTTGATTGAAGTTTAGAAAAATCTTCATGGCTGCACTATAAGTTTTTTTATATTCAAAGTGAGTCTTGGCCCGATCTATGAGAAATAAAGTAACTTCGACAAACTTAAATGAATTTTGTTTATGATAATAATATTTAAAATAACGACGAAATAAAATAATATTTGAGTAGGACTTCATTAATATTAAACCATCATAATTATCAGAAGTCCCTTTGTCAAATATTTCATTAAGTAATATTTTGATTCTTCGCATATTTTCAGAAAAAAAATTGATAAACACTACTTTTACATTTTTTAGTTGTTTACTAATTTGAATTAATTTTATAAATTCCTCTTAAATAGTATTCATACCATTTTGATCATTCTAAAATAGATTTCTATATTTAATTCGAAATATTTTATTAACATTCCATCTATTTATCTTAAAATACTTGGATTTCCTTTATATTCATGTAAAACGATCAAACTCTTATATTTATGATCTTTACAATACTTTACTATTTTAGATAATTTAGTAGAACCTCTAGTAAATAATTCTGCAAAATTTATTATATTTTTAAAATACTATTTGTGTTGACTAAACTTTACAAAGAGCTTTTGTTTTTTGTGTCGGATATCTACTGGTAGTGATAGCTATCATTGGTAATGTGGATAAAAGTTAAGTTATAGTCATAAATTAATAAAAGAAGTTAAAATTTTTACATAATTTTGAATAGAAGATCCTCAAAGATTTTTGAGATACTAGTAATTTTTATTCTTATAGCTTTTGCAATTTTAAGTTGAGTTGATTTTTTAAACTCTAGAATCTGTGAGCAGAAGTCGCCATCTATAACTCTCGAGCTAATATAGTTCGAAGATCGGAATTTAAAATTACTCAAGGAAAGGAAATGATTTGTACCAAGTGTAAGATGGTAAAAAAGATTTCTAAATAAAACTATCTCGAATTTTGTTTTTATTGGAATAAGAATACCAATTGAACCTAGATTAGTAAAGTAAATTATTATTTCTTCTTTCCACTGAAAAAACCTATACTTTTGATATACCTGTAATATTTTCCCCGATAAAAGAAACTGCATTCTACATGAATAGGTTCAGATTTGTAAATATAAGAACTATTTAAATCTTGATATTTTCTAGGATCTAGAAAACTCTTAAATGTAATTAACTGAGGTATTCTAAAAACTAGTACATTTCCAAAATAGTCTGTACCTAATATAGTATCATAATCTAAAAATTGGATATTATTCAAACTTCTACCATACACCGAATAGCCTACAACAATCATTGTGTCTAAATGTGTGTTGTATTCTGTGACTATTAACCCTTCTAAAAAATCTGAAATTACCATTCTATTTGAACGTAAAATAATTTTTGAAGGGAGTAAAAAGTACAATGTAAATTCACAATGTTTAAGCATTTTCTTTTTACCTATTCTGAATAATACTATTTTATCAGCACCCCCTATGACCACCCTATTTTTGAATACCTCTATACAATAAGGTTTAAAATTTATGAATGATTTGTGTAAAGGTAACCATGAAAAATTTTTATTGATACAATAAACTATGTATAAGAATCCCTGCTTCTTTGATAGCGATCTTGTTAATAAAATAAGTAACAAAAAGGCAGATTTTTTGATGTAAAAATTAATTAGCTTTAAAGAAACTAAGGTTTCATGATCTGAACAGTTAAAAGTTTTATGAATAATTTTTTTCTTTAGATCAGCAATCTGAATTCGTGATTGTTCAAAAGATTTATCTTTATTCTTTCTTTTGTTTTCTATTTGTTCATTTGCGCCCATACTAGAGATTCCGGTATAATTCTCTGAGCTTAGAATAAGTATATTGGAAAAGTATTTTAATAAAGATGTTGAAAGAGTCGATGTAACTAGTGGGATTTTACTTTTTTTAAAAACATCATTTAATTCTTGTAAGATTAATAAATTAAAAGATTTTTTGGTAATACCACAAAGAATAGTCAGACCAGATATTTGTAATGTTGATGCGTATTTTAAGTTTTCATAAACAATCGGTTTATAGATTGTTTGATTACCGTTGTTATGCAGAATAAAAGTTTTATCCGAAAAAATTATTAAAATATCATTATAGCCATGTTTTGATACTGCTAATTTGGGTGGACTATTTCCGATGAATCTCATTTTAGGAGATTTTATTAAAAACGTGTATAATTCAACGGATAAATTTAATAATAAGCCACTTTTTATTGATACAAAAATATCAATAAACCCTTTTTTGATATTTAAAGATTTTAATTTATAAGGTATAGTTGGTAATTTGTAATTTATTATATTTCTAAACATATTATTTTGATCGATTGATAAAATTAAGATATTTGATTCTGTACATATCAAAAGCTCATTACTTTTTACGTGTTTCTCAAATAATACGATAATATCGATATCGATTATATTTTTACCTAGATAATGACTACTTGTTAGGAAAAGGTTATCGTTATTATCGTGTTCAAAATACATGATCCAAGTACTTTTCAAAACGACAAATAATTGTGAAAAGTTAGAAGTAGCTATAGATATTTCAGATCCTTTAGGTATATCCCATCTAGAGATCATATTTTTTTTTGAAATCCAGAAAATGCCTTCCTTAAATACTTGAATTATGGAAGTTTCATTTAGAATACTGCAGTAAATAGTTTTGACGGATTCCTGTAATCCAGTTTTATGAGATTCTTCAAAAATACTTGAATTTTTTTCATTAAATCTGAAGAAAGCACTGTAAGTATGAGTTTCAAAAGAAATAACGATCAAAAATTTGTTATCAATACCATCATAAGTATTTATACTCCATATACCTATTGGTTCGGTAGGAAGTTTGGCAGTAGCGATTTCTAAAACCCCGATACCATATTCTAGAAAGTGTAAAAAAGAGTTAAATCCTGCATTCGAAGTTAGATAAATTTCTTGTGATACCGAGTTTGTCTCAAATTTGTTTATGGTTAAACTGGAAATATTTGCGAGTATTTCAATTTGATTTATTATTGATAATGTACTAAGATTTCTATGAATAAAGAAGCATGGAAGAAAAATATTAGAATAATTTATAGTTGAAAAGTTGCTTGATATTAAATTTTTTTTTTCTTTAATACTATTTCGTAGTCTATAAATGTAATGAAAGTTATGGTTCTCGCTTAATGCAAAAAATGTATCTAAATTAATCATATGTAAATCCGATGCAGGAATTATTGTATCTACGTACTCTAAGCTTATAAAAAAATTCCATGATTGGTTACTATTCATTTGAACTACGAAGATATCACCAACACTGTTTTGAATAAAGTAGGAAATATTATTTTCTTTATTTTGTATAAAATAAGAGTATCCATTGAAAATGTTTTTTTCCAAACTTCCTATCCGCCTTGGAAAATTAATTGATAATTCTATCTGATATCTTGTTTTTATAGTTATATAGGATGAAGAAAGTAGTAAACATGCCGGCCTGATATTAATATTGTTTATTATTGGGATTATAGTACTAAAATACAAAGGTATTTTATCAATATATGAAGTTACGAGCAATCCTAAACCCATATCAAATTCATAAAAAACTAAATACTGACATATTTCAAAGCTATGACGAGAATTAAAGTGTGTGTTTTTTTTATCTAATTCTAGTGTTGCAAATATAGGATTTTTGAATCCATTAAATACGCATTTTAGACAAGTTATTAGTGCATTCGACTTATGTACTTCTATTGGAAAGATCGATAAGTTATTGTTTTTTTGATTTTTATTAAGAATGTATACATATCTTAATTTATCTAAAGAACAAATCATACATATTCTTCCGATCAAATCACTCTCTAGATAATATCCCGGGGTCATTCTTCTGCAGCCAGATCTTCCCAGAAAGTGATTAGAAATTCTTAGCCAACCTACGTTTAAATTATATTTATAAATTGAAAAGGATCCAGACCCTGAGCAAATTATTAAAAAATCCTGGCTTTGATTTAAAAATTTCAGGGCTTGTATTTGTCTAATAATACCAAAGGTAAAAGTAGAGGAAACTAGATTCATTGAAAAAAGAGAGTTTACTTTGAAAAGATCTATTAGATTAGGTAAGTATAAAATAGTACTATTTTTATCTTTAGCTAAAAAACTCCCCTTTACAATACCCTATACTATTTTATAAACTTTGTATTGTTTGCTTCGAATTATTGTAAAGTTAAACAGTTTCATTAAGTATACTGGCACAAGTATGAAAAATAAGAAGAAAATGTTAGCTCATAATAAATAATAAAAAATATAGTTGTTACTGAATACTAATAAATGGTATAATGTATTAATAAAGGTAAAATATCCACGAAATCAAAAGAAATATTGCAAATTTTGCAAAGTTCATGTTGAAATGAAATCTTACGAATATAAACCAGGAAAAGCTTCATTAAATGCGCAGGGTAAAGTAATACATAATAGGAAAAAGACGATATGATAGAAAACAGCAAGGTTATGGAGGTCAAACTAAGCCTGTTTTTAGGAAACAAGTAAAAAATACTAAAAAACCATCGATAAAACTTTCATGTGAAATTTGTAAGAAAGAATTTATCAAATCACTAAAAGTTTATTTATTTATATAAGAGAACTAAGAGATTTCAGATTACAATAATTACTAAAATTAATAAATGATTTAGTTTTCATATTAAAGTTTTTAGTCTTTCAAATTTCTTACTCAGTGTAAATAAAGATTCTAAAAATAAATATTCTGGTCTTAGAGATCCAACTGATTCAAGGCAAAATAAAAAGTGATTTTTCCTTTTATATTTACGTAGTTTTCATTAAAACAATTGTTTTGTAATAAACCTGAATTCTATGACTTAAGAATAAACCTTAAGTTTAGTACCGTTTAGAAGATGTTTGGTATTATAGAATTTACTAAATTTTTTATTGATATTCGTCTTTTTTAAGTAAAGAAAGTTTTCTAGATTTTGTTTATAGTAAATTAAATTCTGTTACTATTATAATACTTTAATCAATATAGTCGTAGAATAGTATAAATACCATGCAGCTGCTACTGGTGAATATTTTGAATGCTGAGTAGAATATCCTTTTTTACAATGTGCTTCTAAGAAAAGTAACTTTACAAAAATCTATACTTGTTTAGGTTTAAGTTTAGTGATAAGGATATCCTCGAAGGTCAAAAAAGAATTTTTTTTAACAATATCTTGTTTTATCGAGAAGTATACTCTAGATTGATGCGGTATTAAGCTTCCGTATCTTCTGTATGAAAAATCTTTACAAAATACTAAAAAATATGTTAAAACTATCTTTTGTTAATCGAAAAGAATTACAAAAATTTGAATTCTTTAAAATTAATACTACAGAATTAGTTTGATCTTTTAGACAATACACTAAAAAATAGATTTGTACTCTTCTGAAATTGTATTTGCTTAGGATTAATTCTTAATGGGATTAATCCTATTCGATGTGCCAAAATATTATCCTTTTCTAATAGTTTTTACATTAAGTATTGAAGTGTTCTCAAAAACATAAATATCTTCGATAGCGATCGTAGCTATTTCAGAAAGTAATATTCTTCTCATGGCATTAATTATAGAACTATCTAGACCAACTATCTCAATTTCCATGAAAAAGTTATTCAATACGAGTACCTTGAATTGAAAACCTTCTTCTACGATATGAATTTCCCAGGGTTTTTTATTAGGGTAATTTTTATAAAATTTTTTAAATACCTACTTTATTAGTCTAAACTTTGGAAGACATGTTTTATCAGGTTTTAATTAATGTTATAATAGCAATTATAATATTAAATTATGAGTGATTTACTTAACTTAAAGATTGTAAAAAATAATCCTAAGTCACTTTGTGTTTTATTTTATCATTGCGATACTTCTTTTACACATGCAATAAAAAATATAGTAGAAAACTCAATTATCACCCTTGCAGCCGATACCATTATGATTTTTGAAAATACTTCTAACTTTAATGATGAGTTTATTGCACATCGAATTGGATTAATTCCTCTTATTAGTAATACTTTATACGAGGCTTGTAATTGGGAAAAAAATCCGAAAATTGTATTTGATATTAATAAATTTTGTAAGAATAACTCTAGTTGTTTTGTATCGACTAAAGATTATAGATGCAACACTTTTAGAAATAGGGTCACTCCAATAGGTTACTCTTATTATGATAAAATAAATCAAGAAAATAAATTTAACTTAGTGAATTATTCTCATATATTAATCTTAAAGTTAAAACAGTCGCAGGTATTAAGTATGAAAATTACTCTTAAAAAAGGTAAGGGTAGTGATCATACTAAATGGTGTTCTAATTATGGGAATATTCTTTTTCCTATACCAACAATAAGATGGAATTTGATAATGCTACTAATGATGGATAAAATGAACACTAGTTATCTATGTGATACATTATTAGATATAGTAAATATAACTAATATTCATCATAATCAAGTAATATTAAAAGTAAAAGATATTAAACAGTCATATGATCGAAAATTTACAAAATAGTAGTATTCATTCCCTTTTTGAATTCTTAAAGAGTACTAAAATAGTAAAGTTTGGAGGTTTGCAAAAAACATTCTTTAAGTTTGAATCAAATGGTTCACTTTTACCTAAATATATTTTAATTTTTAGTATGGAAGCTTTAGTAAAAAGATTAGATTGTTTTGTAAAGACCTTATCTTAAAATACAAACAATGAGATTCGAACTCATGATAACTGCGGCCTAAACGCAGCGCCTTAGACCACTCAGCCATGTTTGCATGGTAGCCAATAACTATATTAAAAGCTTACCTTCAATTTCGATTATCTTTAGATGTTGCGTTGATAAAAATGATTATCGTGGATTTATAAAAAAACTTTCAAGAAAATTGATTTTTATTAACAATAAAATAAATGATATAAGTTTTAAAAAACAAATACAATTTCAAAACTATTATTTATTTCTCGAGAACTATTATTATGAACTCTATTTCTATGTACTAAATAAGAAAAATGTATCTTATATTTTAAAAATCAAGCCATTTATTCTACCTCTTATTGATCTTTTTGTTAAAAAAACTAAAAGTGTCAAAGCTTTTTTGATTAATTTTGTCAAATGTATGCGAATAATAGAAGTTTTTTTATCAATAATAGATTGTAAAACTTCATCAGTATATAAAAATAGCTTTACTTTTTTTGACTGATTAAAAAGTAAATCTTTAATACGAATTAAGATATTTAATGTCTTCTTTAAGAATTAATAAACTAAAAAATATATTTATTAAATTCGAACGAGTAAATGATTTATTAATTAAAAAAAATATGTTTCTTATTAATATTGGAGCGTATGGAATATTATAATAGTAAATCTAAGATTTATGAAGTTTCAACTTATGAAAATTTGAAAAGTATCTTTACAATCTCGAACTTGAAATTTGGACCTTTACTTCCCAAAATTAAATACGTGTTTAACGAGCGTGAACTCAGGATAAAGCGTCAATATTATCAGAACAATTTGATAAAAATAATATTCCTTAACTGTTCTATGAATATTTATCCTAAGAAGTCTTTTCATTTCAGAAATCTTATTACAAAATACATCTTTTTGTTCAAAACTACTTTCTGTTTTACTAATTATTCTGATATAATTTCCTCTGTTTCTTTGTTTTATTTTTAAATTTATAATAGTAAAGCTAAACATTTTTATTTTTAATATATGGTTACAAGTAAATAAATAAAAAATAAGAATTAAAAAAATCCAGAAAAATGAGAGGTAAAAATAGTTCAGGGCATGGAAGAATTAATAAACATAGAAAAAATCCAGGAGGAAAAGGCAAATCAGGAGGACAGCATCATCATAAGATTATTTTTGAAAGATATCGTGAAACATATTTTCGTAAAGTTAGAATAGAAGATTTTAGACTGGTATGCGAATTTATAATTTGGAAAAGACACTTAATTCAACCTTCTTGTTGAAATTTAAAGATATGCTCAAAATAAATTTTTTTGAGGTATTCTTTTAGTTTATAAGAATCTATTATTCAACTCATATACTAGTGTTTTTTTAACTTTACTAAATTTATCCGCTTTAAGAATAAAAAAAGTTCTAGGCAATGGAATTTCAGATTTTAAAAATGCTTTAATAATAGTTAATTCTGTAGCTAAGAGTGTTAATAAAAAAGCCGTCCAAAGATCTAGTGTTATGCTAATTATTGTTAAAAATATTAATTAAAAAGTAACTTGATTAAATTATTAATTCATGATTTGCCTTGGAATTACTAAAGCTAAAGCTATCTTTAGTATATATCAAAAAATAAAAAAGATCTACGGTCCTCATGGCTTTGTCACGTTATACTTGAAAAAAGTATTATTTTTATTTGTAGAAAATAACTAAAACTAATAATATTTATCATATGATTATAAATAGCAGCAGCTACAGCGTTAAGTTCTATTTTCTTAGCTTTGTAAAGCATTTATATAATCAAGTAAATATTTTTAAATAGATAAATTATTATACTTTTTATATAATATCATTTTTAAATTACTTTTATCTAAAATTAATCCAGTTACAAAAAAAGTTTTTAAGAAGAATAGATTCTAAAGATGATTCCAGTAATTATTTTAAGCTTTTAAAAATTTTATACAAGAAAATAAAAAGGTATCATAAAATCAATAATAAAGTGTTCCAACAGACAAATTTTATTAATAGCTTGCAATATATTATAAGATTTAATTTAGTTAAATATTTTAGAAATAGGAAGCTAGACTACACTATACGTTTTTAGATTCTTTAATTAGAAATATATTTGATTTAAAAAATGCTCATAAGAGAGTATTCATTAAGTATTTTGAAGGAGATCCGATGGATCGCAATTTGATTATTAATGGGTATGTATTAAAGAATATAAATGCAAAATATTTTTATGGTACTTTTGTTAAGAGTATTGTCAATCCGAAATTATTAGTAACAAGTTTCGATATTAATAAAAATTCAAATTATCTAAATTTTAAAAAAATAAAGGGTACTGCCTTTTATTTGGATTATGTTTCAGAAGTAGAATGGATTTTGTTCTATTTTAAATTGATTAAATGTATTAGAATAAATTGTGATTTGATATTAAGTCTAAAGGAGGTTGATGACATAGCTCATCAATTTTTTAAGGATTCTCTTATTATAGTGTTTGATAAATTAGAAAAAAAAGATTTATTTGTGGTTGCATTGTTATCTTCTGCACCGCTGATATCTGATGTAAATTCTCTGGATATTAGTGGCACTAAAAATCCATTTTGCGACCTGATGGAGATAACAAATGTAAGAATGTTATTAAAAAGATTAATAACATGGAGTACATTTTTTTCTTAGGAATTAAAAATTTTAAAGTAAAAACTGTTTTAATGAACACCAATGAAATTTCAGATATACAGAATTTTGAAAAAAATATAATTTTAATGATATATTTATGGAAATTGTATCAGAGAAACAACGAAGTACTAAGTGGGATCGGTAATTTAGAGCTGGCTTTGAGCATTCTGTTGAGAGAGTCAAAAAAAACTGATGATTTGTTTCTAGTATTAGTTAAAAGTATGCTAGCGTTTTCGTTTGAAGTAAAAAAATAAGAACTAGGGAATTTACAAACTTTTATTAAATAATTGTGGAGTGAATCATAAAATGGTTATTAATATAATCAAGTCATTTTTTTATTTTAAAACTAAGAAGTGCTTTAATTTCAGTATTGATTTTGATAAATCTATTATAAATAGTCTTAAAACAAATAATTATTTAGAGCCTAACAATTTTAAGAGGAAAATTATTAAAAACATACTCTTGATTATTTTAATTAATCAAAAAACTGAGTTTATTTAATAGGAAACGGAAAATTTATGTTTATCTCCTTTAATTTTTAAGTTTTTTTCCTTTTTTAATATATTCAATAAACTGTTGGCTTTTAAATTTAGTGAATCCCCTATAAAGTAGATTGTTACCAATTTTTTGAAATTTGAATAATTTGAAACCCTGATACTTTATAACATGCTTGTTTAAGAGCATTTATTACATTATCCTCATCCTTATAGCGACACCTGACACTAAGTATACTTTTATTCTTTTTAACTCGCGCACAAATGCTCTCGGGTTTACCGAAAGAGTTTCTCATACCGGTTTGAACCCGATCAGCACCTGCTCGAGATAACATCTTATTATTTCTCAGAATATGTAGTGGATGCATTTTTATTTTTAAATGAAACTTTTTATTCTTAATTGACTTTGTGAGATTTCTATTCATCACGATTCTCACACTTTCTAAGCATTCTGATGAAATGTTTATAGGCTGCAAACTTTTTTGTTAAAGCTTACTTTACAAGATTAATACAACATGGATAGATATTTTTTTTAGCTCTTTTGTCGCCTATATCAAACATTTTTATTTTTGATACAGGACATTTTTTACAGTACTTTGATTTTGGATAAGGTTTATTTTTTATAAATCTATAGCATTTAAAAGGCCCTATATATTTTTTTATAACTTCTTCCCATATGTTATAAATACATCTTACATATAATAAAGATTGCTGAGGCTGGTCTTGCTAAATGGTAAAACATCATTCTGATTTAATAGTATGTTTAAAACAACCAAGTCAAGGTATCGGTAGATTATGTGAAAAATGTTTTCATTTAAATAAAAGGTGAAGGTAAATGTCCAGTTTGTGATACTTATGTTCGACCAAAGTTAATTATTCATCTATGTAATGACTGTAGTTTTGGAGACGTAAGTAAAAGATGCCTCATTTGTGGAGATTTGGGTATATCCGATGCTTATTATTGTAGTGCTTGTGTATTGTTGGAGAAAGATGTAATATTTAACGACTTAGAGAGATGGATGTCCTAGGGTAATTAATATAGGGTCGTCAAGAGCTGATACTTTCTATAATAGAAATTCTAAGGGACTAAAGAAAAAATATTAAAATAATTTGTTATTGAAATTATAAAAAAATTAGTTGATATCTGCTAATTCCCATACAAAAAAATCTTCATAACTGTTGATCATTTTTTTACCTACCGTCTGAAAAATATCTTCTAATCTTTAGTGGAATCTTATTTTCTCTATATTCTTTCAAGGCAATCTAATAAATGATATTTTACTAAAAGAGGGTCTGTTTCACCTTCTAGTGGTACTGTTGGTGGATTTCCGTTACTATTTATATTTTGATAACCTTATTTGTTTAGCTCTAACTCCTAGTAATTTAGCCTTTTCGAACTTACTGATGAAAGGATACGAGAATCTTTTGATTGGTTGTCGTAAGTAATTTTTACCAATACTATTCTTGATTTCAGATTCATTATCGGAAGATGAAAAAATTTTTAATGATGTATTGAAGTTTTTTTGTGATGGTTGCATTAAGGACTTATTATTAATTATACAACTGATTTTTATTTTATTTTAGTTATAGGTAAAGTAATATTTTAATGAAAAATTATGATTGGCTTCCGTATTAGAATAAGTTATGAGTGAATTATTAATTTGGATAACAAATAAAATGGGAGAAAAGTTTCAAATTATTTGCAAGTAATAGGTTTTTTTTAGATCGACTGATACAGTATTAGAGTTGAAGAAAATTATTGCTCTTTATAGAAATACCGACTGGAGACGAATGAATTTGATTAAAAAGTTTAAATTTTTAAATAGCTCCGTTTATTTAATAGATTTTCTTACTTTAGAAGACTACGAAATTAATAATGAATCTTGTATAGAGTGTGTGGATTCATTAAATATGTAATTACAAGGACTACCTTATGGTCTAATTTTTTGAAATTCATCAAAAGCTCAAATATTTTTCTTGAAGGTAAATGTGTTTTACAGAGTAATCTTTTTTTAGGACTATAAAGAACTCTAAACTAATCCAACAATGATACTCTCAATGGGATTTGAACCCACGACTTGCGGTTCATAAGACCACCGCTCTACCATCTGAGCTATGAGAGCATTAAATTCGAGTCCATCTCCTTAACCACTCGGACACAGACGCGTAGCCGCGCCTGACAGGATTCGAACCTGTGCGGTAAAAACCAATGGATTAATCTTAACTATTACAATTCTATTAATACATAGACTTCCATGATTAAGCATAGCTACACTATATGAAACTGCATTTCGTAGTCTTTTTTTTGAATTTCTCATTTGAGTGTTATATTGAGTTCGTATTAATACATTATCAATATGCCATACCATTTTGTTCTAGTTAATATATAAATTAAGTATAATATTTTTTCGATAACTTCACTTTAAATGTGAAAAATAAGTTGGAGTGCATAGTGGCTTTAATAGCAGAAATCCTGCAAAAATTATGTCGTGGGTATATAAAATCCCTGAACTTAGATTAGTTAAAGAAAATTCAGAACAATTTCCCGACCAGGTAAGTACGATTTGTATATTATTGCTTTATATCAAATAATTTACATTTATTTAATACTTAGTTAAAATACAATGTAAGACCTACCCATAGTCCGTTTCATTGTAATTGTTTTTATATGTGAAACCTTCTTCTTTAATAATGATATCAAGAAAGAGACTACTATTTTTGCATTTTCTGTTACTTTTTCCTGTGCCATCCTTAGATCACCTACAACTACACCGGTACTAAAGTTTTTACGAAAATTTATTTTTACTTCTTTTAATATTAGTTTTATCTACTTTAATATTTATATACTTGTTCAGTAATAGGAATTGTGCTTGTTATTGAAAACGGGAATTTTCCAACTTTCGCTAGAGCTGGTCCTAGATATCTAGGTATTATTTTAATTAAGGATTCAGATGCTATGAAAACTTCGAACTTTTTGACTATTTTTTTCTTTTTACCTAATTTTTTAAGAACTTTTTTTTTGTTTTTTAGAAGCTTAATCTGATTGATATCTAAATAGTATAGACCAAGGTTTTTTGCTTCGGTTATATGTCTTTGATCTGCGAGCATACAAATTTTAACAGCTCGTCTTGGTCCAAAGGGTAATTTAACACCGCCGGATATTTTTTTATGTTTTTTAAAATTAATTGATTTTAAAGAAAAATTTAGTTCTACTTTTTCTATAAAATTTCTTTTCTTATTTAAATCAGGGTTTTTTATATCTATCAATTTTTCTTTAACCCTTTATTGCTTTTATGAATTCTAATTTGCTGGTACTTGGCATATAAAATTTTTATAATTAGTTTAATAATTAAATGTTATTTTAAATTTTCAAAATACATATCTTATATTACACTGCCTGTATTTTTTTAACTCTTATGGACCGCTTTTTGAAAAGGATATTAAAGTGGCATATATTACATATAATATTGTCTTTAATACTTATTTCATTTGTAGCTCCACATTTACCGCATACATATTCTAAATATGTTTTTTGTTTAAACTTTCGTTCTGTATCCTTCATTCTTAAGAGAAGGGCTTAAATTAAAAAGTTCACCTTGAAAGATAAATGTAAAATTATTTTAATTATTATTTTTCCAAGCATAGTTTTAAAATTTGAACGTTACACGTGATTATTTCTTGCATGATTAACGAAAAATATTCTGCGTTTATCTATAAATAAAGATATTACATTTATTTTTTTTAAAGCAAGCGGCAAAGGATATTTAAGATAAATGGATAACTTAGTGCCATGATTTACTTTATCGTTCTTAAAGAAAACTCTTCCGCATATAGGCATACCGAAATTAGAGGAATTTTGAAATTCAAAATATTGGTTGTCTTTTTTATGTATAACTTTTATTGGTATAACACACTCTAGAGAAGGTAAGTTTCTAAAAGAAAAGTTGGAGTGTATTAAGGCATTAGAATTATCTTTAGAGATACCAATCTTATTAAATGAAAATTACTTGATAAATAAACGAATTCCAATACACCAGATTTGTAAAATTTAACATGTACTGGAAAACGTTAATAACAGGTTTATTTATTGAAATAGAAATGTAGTTTTCACAAATATCTGATATTTTATTTGAAAAATCAGTATTACTAATAAAATTTTTTTGGTTATTAGACATGGGTAATTCGTTGTGTATGAGTTTTTTTCTTGTATATTTAACCGATAAAGTTCTTTTATGTTTTGTAATTAGATATATATTTTTAACTGGAAATGTTTTTAGCATATTAATTACATAGTGTTTAAGTTAAATTAATAATGAAAGCATCATGCATCTGGAATTACCTTGGAGAAGACTTTTATTACATTAAATCTTACTGTTTTTGATATAGGTCTGATAATAAAAAAATTACCTGCATTCAGCAATTATAACAATATCACCTACTTTACAAGTTAATAAATTAGATAAATGTGCTGGGATATTTTTATGTCTTTTAACAAATCTGATTATAAGATTCTAACCTATTATATTTTTTCAAGAATTTCAAATAATCAATTCTAATTATTACGGTGGATTTCATTTTGATTTTTCTAACTTTTCCCCTAAGTATTCTTCCTCTCAAATTTATTTTTCCATAAAAAGGACATTTTTTATCTATTTTATCTTCTATCTTATTAATAAGTACTATTTCTCAAAGGAATTTTTATTTTGAATTTATTTATCATACCTCCGGTAATTACCATAATTATTTAGTATTTTTAATAATAATTGTTTTTAATTATTAAGAAACACAACGAAGTAGCGTTGACTCCTAGAAATTTTAAAATGACCAGCTTTTTGTAGGTACTGTATAATTTCTTTCTTGCTTAGAGAGAAAAAGTATGAGGAAACTGTATTACAAAAGCTACTATTCTTTTAATGAATACTCGATTGGTAATATTAAAATTCTTCTATCTTTATTGCTTATGCTGTATTTTTGAGTTAGATTATCAATTAAAATTTCTTCAACAATGTTCTCAAAGAAATTTTTTCTGATAAATTTTAAATCGAAAAGATCTTCAAATTTTAATAAAGTTTTAAGTTGTACCCGTCGAGGTAAAGTCGATAGTTTGTTCGATAAAATAAATCTATTTTTAAAGTCTGTACTGATATGAATTGAGAATATTTTTTAATTTGATAGTGTTATTTAATTCTAATTTTGCATTGGCAATTGAAATTTTTATCATTAAATAAAGAAATTTAAATCTATAAAATTTAATGAGTCCTAACTTATCTCTTTTTCTAAGATCTCTATATAACTGAAATTAATATATAAACATGCATGATAATAGTAATATTAACTTTAGAAATTGAGGGAAGAAAAACTCGATTAATAAAATTAAAATATTGTTTTAAAATAAGAACAGGTATAATTGGTGCAAAGCTATTTTTATTTCGTGAACCTTTTAGTGGTATATGCATCATGCTTCTTTTTATTTTTAAATGATTCATAATGGTACGTTTTAGAATAGCATAATGCTTCTATGAATTTCATTGAGAAATTATTCTCTAAAAATGATATTAACTTTATTTATACATACAATATCGAACACATTTAAACTTGAGATTTCTCTGTTAATATTATAGTTTAGTTTTTCTATACTATTGTAGTATCCAAGCTTAGGAAGACAGGTAGTGAGAAATTGATAACTCGGTATCATATTATTGAAAAAGGTAGTGATATTTGAATTTTTGTTATTAATTTCATGATTATAAATACTCCTAGAATTCTTTATAAATAGATTAAAATCGTCAATAATTAGATGTTGAATAGTATAACAAAGTTTTTTAGCGTTACCTAAAAGCTCTATTATATTTTTTGAATCTTTATTAATTATTAATCCTGAATTTTATTTTTCAACCTTTGATGAAAAAAGAATTAGGATAAATATTCTTTAAAAATTCTAGATACTGAGTTTTTCCAGAATATTTATCACCAATTATCATTACTGATAACGGAGAGTCTAGAGATTTTAGCCATTTATTATCGATCTTAGATATTAATATGTAAAAACAGATAGTTTTCTTCACCATTTTATGTCCAATAATGGAAGGAGTAATGGAATTGTAAATTTTCGTTTTAATTCTTGAGTAAAAGCGAAATCTTTTAATAAAAAAGCTGTGGTTATTAATGAAAGGTGTATTATTTTTTTCTTTTGTGTATATTTGGATGAGATTGGAATCAAGATAATATTTAAATAATCCATCGAAGTTGAATGAATTTTTTTCTAACGAATTACTAACTTTCAAGCACCCTCTTTTATTTTATTCTACCTGTAATTGCAATAACATCTGAAATGTAAAAACAATCAACGTACTCTTTATCTAACAAGGCAATGAGATTAAAATTTTCATAAAAAGAACTACTAAATTTGTTCGTCGATAACAATATTGTTTGAATAAATACTGCAGAATTGTTTGGATTGGTAAATTTCTTCTACAAATAATTTAACGTTGTTGATTTTATTAGATCTCTTTGACCTTTCATAAAAGTTATTTATAGTTTCCCTTTCTCTAAAATTATTATTGTCTATAAGTTTATTACAAAATATTAATTTTTTATTAAAAACTTTTTTTACGAAACCTACTGTTTTTATTAAGAGGTTAATATGAATATTTCTTTTTCTTTGAATACTACTTTAAATATATAATTTTCTCGATGATAGGAAAATCCAATATTCTAGTATTTATAGAAACATTTCGAAAATTCAGTGAATTAGATATTTTTAAAACTATTTTATAAATTGCTATGTTAAATAAATTTATGATTTTGTTAGGAAACTCTGAAAGCAAAAGAGAAATTAATGGCATTTTATGTGAAAGATCTAAAAAGGATATAAAAAAGCTACTTTCATATCCTATTACTATTTAATTTACCCATACTATTAATTTTAAGCTGTTTTATATAAAATTCATGATTTTTTATGGATGAATCTAATAAAAAAGATTGAATTTTTCTGATTATATTCTTTAAAAATACTCTTTTTCTAAAAAGTTTTTTTATATTATTTTCAGAAAACCGTATCATATAAAAGCAGCCTTTAAGCCTACTTTTTTTACTAAATTGTTATTGCAGCGATTTACTTATTTAATTAATTTTAGAAATTCTATGACAAATAATATTATCCTTAACAATAAAACAGTTAAGCAAAATGAATATACGTGTTCAGTTTGTAAAATAACAATAATAAAAGGGCATGGTTTTACTATTTTAAGATTAAAAAAGGTTTTAATTAAATTAAAAGAAGATATACTACTGCTCAAGAAAATGTAAAAATCGTTTAAAATACTAGCAGCTATTTTTACTTATTTTGCATTGTTCTTAAATTTTATGGAAATTACATCATAAAATATGAATTGTAATATTTTAAAATAATTAAATGTTCTCTGAATAAAAAAATGGATTTAGAAAAATAGCTAAATTTATGTGATAATTGAAAAATATTTTTAAAATAAGAATATTTGTTTAGTAATAGTAAAAAAAAATTATCTTTCTTAATCGTCTTTTCAACTTTTTTCCAAATATAAAATTTTTGATTGTAGCTTAATTCTTTTTTTAAAAGAAGAATCCAGTCTATAGATAAACTCTAAAAAATACTGTAGAAACTTGGTTATTTCGTAAATATTTATTAAAAAATAAATAATTCGATAAAAAATATTTATTGTTTTTTAATGAAGAACTCGTTTTTAGAATTATAATGAACCTTTCTGAAAAGTGGGTAATAAATCTTTTAAGCAACAGTTGTTTTATAATTTTGTTATTTTTTTCAAAGTTCAAACGAAGAGTTATTATTCTATAATTGAGTTGTCTAATGAAGGATGCAGGCTCTATATACATTTTCATGTTGTTAGTTTCTTGATAATGATTGTTAAATTTAGTTTTTTCAAGTAGAAAATTATTTTTTTTGTATTCTTTAATTAAAGTTTTGTTGTTTTGTCTTGATGGGTGAAAATTATTGAAAAATGTATAGTCTTTAATATTCAAATTAGCTATGCTGAATATATTATATGATATCGGATTTAGCGGTATCATGGTGTAATGGTTATCACGTTAGTTTAACATGCTAAAGGTTTTTGGTTCGATTCCAAATGATACTATTGTATTATGGCAAGAAACAAAGAGAAGGCACATGCATTATTAAATAAGTTCACGTCTTATAAAAAAAAAATTAAGGGATATTCCTTTCTCAGATCAAAGATTAAAGAAAAGAAAGATTTATATGTTTTAGAAACATATAAAAAAAAAAATGAGATTCTAAAAGTTATATCCAATACCTTGTTAAATATTTATAATGGTTATTCTTCATTTAAGTAAAATTTTCTTGTGTAGTAAAAAAAATATAGAATCATTAAAACATTCTATAAAAGAAAAATCTAAGATTGAAAGATTTCTAAAAAAAAACTCAATTGACAACAATAATATGAAAAAGATTAATAAAAATTATTTATTAATAAGGGGATCAAAAAAAATGCCTTATAATTTCACCAAAAAGTTTACTAAGAATAATAGATTATTTTTTTACTCGTTGAAGATTCCCAATATCACACTTTTATCAATTATCTCTGTAAAGAAAATGATGAATTTTCATTATTATTCTTTGATTATTTGTAAAATAAGGGAATTAGCAAATAATTAATGACTCCATATTTAATAACTCACTTGCAATTTTATAAGTTATGCAATAAATATTTTCAGTCGTATCTAATAAGTCCAAAATTCCTAGTTTATTAATCAACGAAAAGTTGCACAAAAGCGAATTAATGCCATATTTAGTATAGAAAAGTGTAATAAATTTAAAGAAGTAAATACTTTTTTTTAATTTGTATGAATTAGAAAGCAGTATCTTAGGTATAGTAAATAAAGAATCAAGATAACAATATATTATTCTTTTATATTTTAACTCTCTTTTATAAAGAGATCTTATTAAGTACTTGTAAATGAAAAGCTCAATAAACCCAGAACCATAAGTGATCCGTGTATAGTCCGATAGTTTAGAAAAAATTTTTAATGACGTAAAGAGTTGGCTTTTCAGTATTTTAAGATTAAAAGTTGTTCTTGCAATTAACATGATATTCAGGCATAGCGAGTAGTGTTTGTTTTCCATTAAGAAAAACCTTTTTCCATGAAATTCAAGTTCATAAAAGTACTTGATAATAATAGGTAAATTAGATTCTAGTGGTTTATTCTATAATAAAATTACCTACTTTAGGTTGGTGAGTTTTTGTTACGTAAGATTTTAGGGCAAGTACTTGATTTTTATCGCATTCTGTAATCAAATATATATTCTCTTTTATCAATTTTTTTTGAAGGGAAAGGTGAATTTTCTGATCAGTTATAATTATTTTATTACGATTATACTGATAATGACTTTTGTGGAAATGACTCTTTAGATTCATCATCAAAATATTTGGTGAGTTGGTAAAATCCTTAATAAGTCTTTCACTAAGCGCTCCAACTGAAAAAAAGACTAGATTGTTAACTAGTAATTTAGGAAAGAATATATTTCTCTTATTATTAGAAATAATTAATCCATTGAAAAAAAATATCGAAGAAAAGGCAACATTTTTTAGTACAATTATTGAAATCTAAAAGCTTATAACTGACTTTATTGCTTTTTTTAATCTTTTTAGCTAAAAATTGTTTTTTGAAATTGATGACTAATTCTTTTGAAATAAAAGCAGAAATATCCTTATCTAGTTTAGTTTGTAATATTGTTTTTATTAAATTATATTTTATTTTTGCATGTGCTTCATTTGCACGAACTCCAGCATTGTTAATAATTTCTAAACTTTTTGCAGTGCACTTTTTTAAAATCTTAAAAAATACATCTAACTTTAATTATGGTAGTCGAGGTAAAAAAATCATCCATAATAAAAAGGGAATTAACTATTATTTTGGAAACAAATATTATCAATCTCAAGAGGCCGTCACTATTGTTGCATTGTATACTTAAAATGTGAATGAAAATAGCTTACTGAAAAGCTTGTAAGTTTTAAAATAGGATTCTTGGTCATTAATACTTTATAAATATTTAAAGTATCTTTCATAAAAATTACTTCTAAAATAATAAAAACTACCATCGTTGATTTGTAAATTCTTATATATACCGAAAGGTCCTAATATATTTTTAAAAAGTCTAATTAATTGCATAAAGCTATATGAAATTAAATATTTTATCTCTAATTTATCCAAGACCTCCATTTTTTTTAAAGCGCAATCTTTATTTCCATTATTTAAAGTGAATAAAATTATAGAAATTTTGATTTTAAGTTGTAATTTCTATAATGTTTAAGTACTTTATAATTTTGTATTATGGGAACAGGAATTAAAATAATATCTTGGAAAGTAATTATATAAACATAGGTTATGAAGGAAATAGAATGCTGCTTTAGAATTAAAAAAGATCTATTAAATCTATGCAGGTTAAAGGAAAACATAAGTGGATACTGTAAAAAAGCATTTTGTCCTCTAGTTCAAAGAGACTATGCTTTTGTTGAAAAGCAACAAGGTAAAATTTATCTGTACACAAAAAAGATGCAAAACAATTTACGAATTCATTGGTCGAAGTATCTTTTAAGCGAAAACTTTATCAAGGCTTTAGAACAACTAGAAGTAATTTTAAATAGGTGGCCTAAGTATTTTTTACATTTTAACAAAACTAAACTTACTATTCTTTATGATAATATTGTTTCAAGGAAAAAAAGACAAGAAGAGGGTAAACTATATATTGATTTAAATAAAAAGAAGTATCATTTTTCTATCTAGGAAAAATAAAATAATTAGGAAAGTACTTATAAAGAGGCATAATAATTATGAAATTATGAAAAATATAAAAAAAGAGCTGTTGAAGAGGTTGAAGTCTGGTTTTTATGGAAATGTTTTTAAAAATTTCGGCTCTAAAAGCCTAAACTTTAAAAAAAAGTCTCCATTGGAAACAAAATTACTGAATGTAAAAAGTTCTACTTACAAAAGTAATCTATCATGACCATTTTATATTATTAATTACAATAGAGGTTTTTAGTTGATCCTGTTGATTCTCTTGAATTTTTAAAATTAAAACCAAGCAAAAAATGTTTTTTCTTTTAATATTGATAATGTTAATAATTGAATAAAAATATTGCAGTTTATAATAATTTAGTATTAAAGTATAGTTTCCTACATATAATGAGTGGAAAATTTGAATAGCGCCATGATAAATAAGATCTATTAAATAAAAGTTCTTTCTATAGAATCTAAAAACTTAATTAAACTTCAATTGGCTATAAAAATGCTTTCTTTTCATTTTTAAAGATAACAAAGTCATTTCCGAACAAATTTTCTCATAGAATTCATTACTCTTTTGTTTTTCACAAAGTCCTAATTTAATTCTTGTTAAGATATTTAAATTAAAGTTCTTGTTATATATATTTAGATTTAAAATTGTTTTCGTTAAATAAACTTTTTAATATATTACAACTAGAATAAAAGAAATTATTCATAATGTTATAAAAAAATGAGAAAATCGGAATTATTAAATATGTTTTATAAGTTTTAATAAAGTTAGACTTCAATATACTAGAAGTCAGTTTAGACTTTTTTGAATATTTGAAAACATTGTTTTTGTTCATTTTTTTATAATTCTTAATTCCTAGGAAATGAGAAAGAGAACTACTGTTTTTATGCTGAAAGAATTCTTCCATTCTATTTGTACAAGTATTATTTGTGTTATCAATATAGATGTGATATGAGAGATCGTTTGTCTTTTTATAAAAATGAATACAAGTTACTATATGGTATTAACAATATTTTTAAAAATTCTCTAGGTCCTAAAGGTAATAAGTTCATAAAAAGGAAAGTATTATATAATTAAATATTTTGGTCGATACTTGATAATGTATGAAACAAAAACATTATTATATTTCCTATTTAATAAGTCTACATACTATACTCACATCTTGCATGAAATTCTGATACATGCCGAAGAATTTCAAGATGGTGTAAAATATGTTAAATTAAATGGTATAGATACTAGTAGTAATCACGGAAATTTTAAAGCAAATCAATAATAGACAAATATTCTATAATTCTAAAATTAAGATTAAACTTTTAACAATTTTAAAACTGGTACTTTTTTTATAAAAAGATTTTGAAATTCGTATCAAAAGCTAGTTTTTTACGTTCTCGGAATCTTGATATTAAGAATTTATATAATCAAAAAAAGTTTATTAGAATGCTTTCAAGAAGTGATATAATAGATTTTTCTAGAGATTTTTTAAGTATAGTCAGTACCCTTATTTATGACTATTATGCTAAATCTATCGATACAAATCATTTAAAATCTATAAATATCATTAATCTTCGTATTGATAAATCAACCAAATTCTATATACTCAATGGCATGATTTATAAAAACGTAATAAAAAGCTATAGAAAATTTCTAAACAATACTAAAATAGCATATATCAAACAAACTAATTCTACTTTTAGATCTTCTACATTACGCTATAAAGAAAAGCATGTTTTCTCTAAATTATTAATGGAAGAAAAAATTATGTACATAGATTTAATGAAAATATTTCAAAACAATAGTATAAACTGTTTATTAATATACAAAACTATTTCTGATACATTATTAAAATTTTTTGAAAAGCATGAAATAATAATTTTGCAACCATCAAACGTGCACATTCTTACATCAATACTATCTTTAATTAAGGCTAAATCACTTCAGACTTTTTCTGAAAACTTTGAAATTTTAGTTGGAGTAGCGAGGTGTATATTTTCAAGGAGAATTGTCGACAATAACTATACTGTTATAAAACAGTATGAATATTTATCGAATAAAAAATGCATGTTAGTAAATTTTTCAAATAAAGGATTCTACATGATGTTTAAAATTATGTTTTTTAAATTACTTAGTATCCTTACAATCGCAAGGTATAAAACAAGATTAATTATAGCTGGAGGATTATTAGAAATAGGAATTATAAGATATTTTTTAAATATTAATTATAAAAATAAGAACAATGATAACTTATTGTTGATACTTCTTGACAGCTTTGCAGTAATACCTTTTGAACTCTGTGGTGATACTATTTTATCACGAAATAAATTTATAAGAAAGAATAATTGCAAAGATTGTTGGTTAAACTATTCTCATTATAACATGGTAAAAAATTTGTTAGAAATTTTTTTTATTAAATGGCATTCACTAAAAACAATTTTTTTGATTTTAAGCAGGTTCCTACATGTAAACTAATAATAAATTTTATAAGCATCAATGAAAAATTCTATTAAAAAAGTTGTTTATATAAAATCTAAAGGAGGTCAAGTAGCCTCAGCCTCTGTTCTGGCACAAAAGATTGGTCCTTATGGATTATCACCTAAAAAGATAGGTGAAGATTTCGCTAAAAAAACTAAGAAAAACTGGGATGGTATCATTGTAACTATTAAATTAACTATAATAAAAAAAAATGCATATCTAAAAATTGTTCCTTCTGTGTCTTCTTTGTTGAAAAGAGAAATGCAACTATATGGAAAAGTAATTACTGATTTTATTAGCCGTCAGTTTTAACTTTTAAGCAACTAATAAAAATTAGTAAAAAAGTACAGACTAAATCATACTCTAAAGCCTTTAAAGGAGTTGTTAAAGAAGTATTAGGAACTTGCTGTTCTATGGGAATATTAATTGACAGATTTAAGGCTAAGTCTTTTCTGAGAAAAGTATTCTTTAATATTTAGATTGAAAACGATGAAATCGCTATTCCAAAATCTATTTAATTCGAATAGAAATATTGGTGGCCTGTAATTCTTGGAAAAGTAATTTAAATGCGTATGAAATGCGATTTTTATAAATTTTGTTGGTGGTAGACAATTTTTTATTTGAAGCGTCGATGATTCCTGATTTCTTAACTAAAATAAATTTATGTGAATCAGAATTTTCTAACATTCTTTCAACTAAAACACTAGTACATCCAAAAGCTATTATGCAATCTTTTTCCATTTCGCCAATTCTTAGTCCACCCTGTTTACCACGACCTTTAACTGGTTGTTTAGTTAAAATATGCTTTCTTCCTGAGGATCGTGACTGAATTTTGTTGGAAACTAGATGTTTTAGTTTATGATAAAAGATAGGACCGGTAAAGATTGTAGAATTATAGATGGATCCTTTTTTAGGATTAATCATTGTTTCTTTACCCGAAAATTCAGTATCACAGAGTATTAATGATTGTGTACAATCTTTTAAATAAAGCTTGTTTGATTCAAATATGCTACTTTTAAATGGGTTTCCTTTTGCTAAGACCACTTTTGTAAAGAGACTCTCTAAAACTTGACCCATTGTCATTCTAGAAGTAAAACCAGCAGGATTCATTATAAAATCCGGTATTTGTCCATTTAAATTGAATGGGAAATGTATTTTATTTCCCATAAGACCGACTACACCTTTTTGTCCGTGTCTACTCGAGTACTTATCGCCAATTTCAGGAAAATGATTTAAAGTATATTTGAGATCAATGTCAGACTTCTTCGTGATCATGCAAATGCTGTTTGCTAAGTGACTTCTTAAAATATTAAATCTTTTTTCTTTTGATGAGAAGGATAAGAAATTATTTTCGCCTAATTTTTCTTCTGAATCATTTTTTATTATCTTTTTTCTAGTTAAAAATTCAAAAAATGTTATCTTAGTAGGCTCTGTAATTGGTTTGTTGATTCTGTATATTAAGAAAACTACTTGGCAAATCTGTAACTTATCAGAGAGCTGCCTCTAAATAGACCTAAAAAAGAAGAGTCTTTGTTTGCTATTAAAGAATCTTCAATATTGAAAGAATCGAAGTTCATAACGCTTAAAATAATATTTTGGGCTCCACCGATTATATCTGTTTTGTTACTTTTAGAGATATCATTATAAACCAAGCTTTTTTGAGGATACCACAAAATATTAATCGTCAAACTGTTATTCACAAACTGGTTGAGCCCATAAAATCCTATATTTTGTTTTTCCATGGCACACTAATTAAAATACTTTTACATGGTAAGTATTTCTAGGTGCTTGATTATGATTAGTAAAAGGTACTATTCCAGCTATAATTCCAAAAATAGTGAAATTTCCGATTTCTATATGGCTAGTATATTTATTAATATTTTTTTCAAAAGGTACTGGATTAGTACAAATCTCTTCGTCATAGTCCAAAAATTCTATATAACCTCTTAGCATTAAATCTCTTAAAGTTTTGTTATCAGTTTTTCCAAAGTAGTTATTTTTAATGGTATTTGATTTGTAGATCTTTAAAGTAAATAATGGTCTTAAAATTCTACCTTCATCTGAATTTATGACGCATATTTTTTCGTTTACATAGTAATTTAAAAATTTATCTAAAAAAAAGGAACGCCGTAGCTGTCTAATTTTCTAAATTTGAACTTTATTGTATAAATAAGCCAGAAAATATTTTCATGATATCCGATAATTTTTGTTTTGTGAAATACTGAAAATTGTTTTCTTGATAACATTAGTAGGTTAAGATCATTTCTGAACACTCTCGTTCCGAGTGTCAGTAAATAAGAGGTAATTTTATTTTCGTCGATAGTAAACGATATTTGCGAGTAGTAAGATAAATTTTTAATCAGCCCACAACTTTCACCTTCTGGAGATTCTATAAAACAAACTCGATTCCAGTAGTTTAAAAATAGTGATCTAGGATATAAGCTTTTTATGCTCTTGTTAACATACGAATTTATTTTATTTAACATGCTTGTTGTACTCAAATAGGAAAATTTTGTATGAACCTTCTAAAATGTATTAAACCTGTGAGTTACATACTATGCTTACGACCAAATTTTTGTTTGTAAAAATTCCACTAAGAAGAGAATACTCGATTGCCTGAGTTATGTTATGACTTTTTAGAATGCGAATAATGTTTATTTTTGAATTTTTGGTTATATTAGTTGACAGTTTTAGAATGCTCTTTATTAAGAATTCAAATAATTTATTCATGCAGGATGAAAAGGTAATTTTAAGTAAATCTCCTAAAATTTAGAATTTCACCTATTCTCAGATATCTAGTGTTTGATAAACTAAATCCCGAAATTAGTGGGGTATTATTGTGAAGTAGAATTAGTGACTTTTTTATTAAAATGATTAAAAATACTATTTTATAGGAAAAATCTCCGTTTAAGTACGGAATTTCGGATAAGAGTATATTTTCCAAGAATTTATCTATGAATTTTTTTTTATGATTAAATATAAATGCTTTAACAAATGAATCAATCTTGTTTTTTAAATAGCATTTTGATAGTTGCTTTATTATAAATGTTAACTTTGTCAAAATTTCTGAAAGTGTTATTAATTTTAGAAAAAAGTTCCATGCTATATACTCCAATAGAATTTAAAAAATGATAAAGTTTTACTTCTTTCAATCCTAGTGCTATCAGCAAAATTATTAGATCTATTTCTGAATTAAATAAATTCGAAGACAATGTAAACTTCGATTTATTTATAATTATCTTATATTTGAATATTTTTTTGTAATATTTCATAAATAGTTTGGTAATAACTGAATTTTTTTTATAAAGTCTAAAATTAAATAGAGAAGATTTATAGATCTCTTGTATTAGGATTGATCTTTCTTTACCCTGTTTTAATTTATCATACCTTCAAAATAAAGTATCCTCCTAAATCAAGCGGACATTCCCCATAGCAAATAGATTTCTTGACTTGTGCATAATTTAGAATACATCTATAACAAATATTTTACTTTAAAGATCTGAGTAAAATTGGTATATTTCCTAAATTTATAAAATAGCATTTAGAATCATTTTTTTTAAATTGGTTTAATTTTATTGTTTCTACGTTAATAGCTATCAGTAATATTCCAGAATAAGAGTATTTGCAGAGTCTCGAAATAAAAGGCGTGAATTTTTTAAAGTTTTTACCTTCTATCTTTAATGGTAAAGTTAAATGAGAATTTGTACCCCTTTTTAAAATATTGTACCTAATATTTAAGCCAAATTCATTGTCTTTGAATATTATTTTAATCTTTTTTTTTTTAACTATGTTTTTAATAGTATTTGTGATAAAGTTGTTATATGAGATTATCTGTTGGTAAATTGAAGTTAGGAAATTTTGATTATTAATATTTATGTTGTAGACCATATAGTTAATATTATTTACTGGAATACAAAATTTATTATTTTAATAAAAATTAATTTAAATAGTTAAATAATAATACAAATATTTTGTTATAAAAATACATTAATTTCTGTATAAAATCTTGATACTAGCTCAACTGTTTGTTTACAATAATAGCTATCTAGTTTCTTGTTATAAGCATTATTTTTCATCAAATTATATAGAATATTAAATCTATTTGTCTATTACATATATAATCACTTTTTTGGTATTTTTAACTATGTTATTAATAAATAATGAATTAAACAATCCGATCTATACAAGAACGTTTACGTTGAAAAATTTTTTATCATTGAATAAAAATAAAATGTCAAAATATTTTTTATTGTGTATCATAAAAAGAAATTTCTTATAATTAGTTTATGATAGTTATTGTTAATTAAATTCAATTATTCTTTGAATAAATATATGATTGAAGCATAAAAATGGCTTAATTTTAATCTTCAATTCCGATGAAAATTTATTATAACTTTTATTCGTATTGTGAAAATTGGTCCACGCTAAATTTTCTACAATTTCAAAGATATCCGATCCTGTAAGTGTATAATATAATTGTTTTCTATTTATAGATCTTAAATCCAAACAATTTCCAAGTAGTTTCGCACGAATATGATGTTTACATATTTTTATTTTTTCTTTTTGAGATGGATAAGGGATATAATAGACATTTGTAAATCTAAAAAGTTATTACTACCTGCCGCTTCTCAAGAGTGCTGAATCAATTAATTCTAGACAGTTAGTTGCACCTATGATTATTATATCATTTGAGTTTGAAAGATTGTCAAACTCTATTAGAAATTGTTGAGTAATTCTATCATTTGTGCTACCATGAGAATAATTTCTTGACATGCAAATCGTATCAATTTCGTCAAAAAAAATTAAAGATGGAGAGTTATTTTTTGCATTTTGAAAAAGATCTCGTAATTTTTTTTCTCCTACGCCCACATACTTACTCAATAATGAAGGGCTATTAATATAGTAAAAAGGAAATCTAAAAACATGTGATATAGTATTCGCTAATAGTGTTTTACCGCAGCCTGGTGGTCCGTAAAGTAAAATGCCAAGTATTTTGTTTCCTTTATCTGATTTAGGATTCTATAATAATCTTGAAACTTTATAAAAAAATTGATAGGTCTTTTTTATCAGTTTACTTTGTTTAGGAGGAATCTTATTGACTTTGCTAAGAGTTTTTTTAGAGCAATTCTCTAATTGTAAGCTAATTTGAAGGTCATATCCAGTAAAGATCGCATAAAATAAATAATTTCTTAAATAGGAATCGTCGAATTTTTTATTTATTAGTCTATAATTGTGATGAAATCTTTTTATGGCTAATAAACAAATTTTTTTGAGTACTTTTATTATTTTTGGCAAACTCAGAAAAGTATAAAAAGTTTTTAGAATTTTAACTATTTGATTTTGGCTTATAATTAAATTTTTATTGAATTCCTTTAAAAATTGAATAATACTTCAATAATATAATAAAAATGCTTTATCGATGGCTTTCTAAAATAAATAGATGATATAGAGTTTTTCTTAGTGATATTAAGTAAATTTTTATCCATATCGCAATTAAATAGCCCTATAATTATCATTTTTGTAAAGCTTATATTAATTTTTTAACTTGTTTGCTTGTTTTCTTCTAAAATTTATTATTTTTTTAAGTATGGTATCATCGAATGTATCTAGAGTTAATTTAAGATGTCTAAATTTTTCTATATTTTGATAAATAAAGATACAACGACTATAATACTTAAGGCATTTTGAAATCAGTGCTGTTAATCGTAAATCTATAGATTTTTTTGTCCATGCTTTTTTAATTATCTAATTCGAATTTTAAAACTTCTATAGAAGGTAGATTACAGTAATAAGAAACTAATGATATAGCAAATTTCTTTCCTGATCCAGGAGTTCCAAAAAATATACATTTCTTAATTATATCAAAAGAAAACCAGTTATATAGAAATTTATATTTAATCGGAAGTATGAACTCTAATTTTATGTTATTTTCAATACCAAGTATTTTCAAGAACTTTTGATAAATGTGGATTTCCATAAAGTTTTATAAGGAGGCTAATAACACAACTTGATTATAAGTAGATATGTTGAAGAACAATTCAAGGCAATAAGTTTGAGTAAATTTTAGAAAAATATAAACGGCATTCGTAATCGTTTATAATACTAAAGCAGGAACAACTTTTAGACCAGAAAACTTTATCCCTTAGAAGATCTGGTAAAATTATTAGAAAAATTATCTTTTTCAAGATAAATAGTATTTTTTTACTGTAATTTGTTATTTTATTTATTTTATATTTTTTATCATATAATTGAATTTTATTCTTATCCAAAATAATTTTAGATAGTACATGGAAAAAACTTTGATTGACACTATCAAACTAAAACATTAATATTTACTTTTAAAAGCTCCAAATTTTTTTTTTTATACCAGCATCCATGGTGTATCTTTTCAGTTTTGATATGATCATTAATCAGATAAAATATGTATTTTATTAAAATGTTTTTCATAATACAAAATTTTGCAGTATATTTAGTTGTTTTAGTAGTATTAAAGATTTTATTCAAAATCCGATTATCTTTGACGCTTTCTATTGAATTAAAATAGAATCTTATTCTAGATAATTTTTGAAATATATCTTTGCATCGATAAAATATTTTATTAATATACAATTTTTCATGATTGAAAATTTTAATTTTTCTAGAATTAAAGTATTTTTTTTTTAATACAAATTGTGAAATACCTTTTCTTCCAATATTAGGCCATTTTCTATTTATATCGTAATTCAAAATTCTTGTTCTGTTTATGGAAAGAATGAGTATTATTTTACTTTTTATAGCATTTAAAATAATAGAGTAATAGTTACTTGAAAAAACAGAATTATGCATAGATACAAGTTTTCATCAAAAGTAGTTAACATCACTTTTCTAAAAATGATTAGGAATAAATTTTTCAACTTTTTATCTAACGTTACACCTAAAGATAGGAGACTTTATAAATTAAAATCTAACAAAAAAAAATTTTTAAAGTCAATATTATTGAACATCAACTGTGCTAACATTTTTGAAATTCAATTGTCTAAAGGAGTTACACAGTCGAGTGTACTCTATGAAAAGAAATTAGATTTAAATCTCAAAAATCTTCAGTTGCTAGGTACAAAATTAGAATATGTTTCCAAAAAGTTAATAATAATTAATAGTTTTCTAGAAAAAAATCAATTTCTAAAATCATATCAAATGGCATTGTTTGATAAGAAAAAGTTCTTTGAAATAATAAAATCATATAATAAAAAGATAACTAAAAACTTTTATGAATATCACAATTTCAATAAAATATTCAACAAAAAATTATCAGTTCATTTTATTTTTGTTAGATATTGATAAATTTGAAGCTAAGAAAATCCGTGACAAATAAAATGGTTTCCTTTATAAAAATGTTTTACTTTAGCGTCAAGTCTAGGACTAAATTGCTATAATAACACAACTTTCTTAGATACTAGTTGATTAATGGAAAAAAAAAGCGACATACAAAAATCTCGCTTAAGTATTAATAACATTACCTCTAAAAGTTATATTTCGAAATTATCCATAAAACGTCTTGCCCGTAAAAGTGGAATTAAGCGTATGTCTTGTACTATTTATGCAGAAATAAACAAATTTATTGTTGAATTTCTCACAAAGATAGTCAAAGATATAATAATGTATTTTTAATATTATAGATTTTGTAGATATGAAAATAGAACTTTAATCAAAGTTAGCGATGTCCTAGTAGTTTTGAGAAGATATGGAAAAATGTACTATGGTAAGCGTTAAGAATGATATTTCATAAATATTTAAGTATAGTACTAAGTAATAAAATAATTTATGATGGGATCTTATCCTAATTATGAAATGGATGAAAGTATCATAAAGTAGAAAAGAAAAAATTTATATTTTCCTAAAAAATTTCAGTAAGTTTAAACAAAAAATGAATAAAAAAGGCTATAAGTATTTAGACTTATTAGTATAATCATATAAAATAGGTTTCATGTGCTTATAACTTAAAGAAAAGTTTAGTTATTGAATTAGTTGATTTGATTAATGTAAATATAAAAGTAATAGTATTTTCAATCTAATATTAATAAGGATTTAGAACTATTGTATAATTTCCGAACAAATTTTTATGGATACTACATAATTACAAAAAAAGCCGTCAGGGATATAATCTTTGAGATTCGATTTAGAGTTTTAAATGTTGATTAAATTTTAAGTAGAAAACCTTAAAGTCAACATTACTCTCTCATATTAAAAAAATTGTAGATTTTAAGTATGGAAATATTCAATTAATAATACATTCTGGTAACTATGCCTCTAGTTTAGTAAAAAACATGAAAATGTATTTATATATAGGAAGCTTAATTAAATCCAAGGTAATTATATATAAAAATAGGTATATATAATGCATAAATCTAGAACATTTTTGAAAATTGATTCAATCTTACAAAAAATTAATAATAAAAATAACATATCTTTGGAATTGATAAATTACGAATCCTTTTCGGCATTATCTAGCAATTCAATCGATTTAAATAATAAAGTAAGTTATAAAAAAAATTTTTTACCATTGCAGTTTAGTCTCAGTCGTTTAAAAAATAAAAACGTTTGTTTTATTATTTAGAAAAGCTATAATCTTAATGATTCATTATTAATGCTTGTTTTGGAGGGAATATTTATTGATTCCTGTTCAGTTCACAAAGAATATATAGTTTCTGGATTATTAAGTTCAGCTCCCTTAAATAATGGAAAAATCGGTTATTCTTTAAATTTTTTCATTCATATACATAGTATCGGCTATTCTAATCAATTAGTTTTGAATATAGGTTCTTTTTATAAAATATATAAACATTTAGTAAAAATATTTACAATAGAAAACTAAAAAAGCAGAGTCATTATACTACTTTTTAAGTATTCTATTATTCAATGAATTAAAGTCTTATAGCGAATTAAAAAAAATATTATTTTTAATGCTGATAAAAAATAATAAAAATGAGAATCTTTTTAATAAAATAGAAAATAATATTAATATATGTCTTTTGAATAAATCAAGCTTCGATCTAGAATCATTATTAGACCAAGTAGTATCATATAAATACATTAACTTTTTCAATGTTTCTAATACTTCGCATCAAAGTAAATTTAGTAATTTTTTTTTTATCAGATATTTACAATGCCTTAGAAAATAATAATATCTATAGAAATTGTACAGATAATTTTCATTCGAAAAAGCCATGTTCTTTTTTTAAATCTATAATTTTACTTAACGATATAGATTTAGTTGATTTAAACAAAACAATATTTAATTTTCACGTAAGTGTAAAAATTTTAGATCACTGAACAAAACAAAATTTCTGTATTTGATTTTTCTAATAATCAAAAGCTGTATTTCTCTAATTTGAGTTTTATTTTCAATATAAATTTATACTTAAATTATAAGGAAAAACTGAAATTTCGAGAACTAAACTTAAAACTAGATAATTACATCAAGTATTTTTTCATTAATTAGTTTTGATTTATTTATAAGTACAGTAAAAACTAGTAACAAAAAACAATTTTCTGATATCTTTTATATTTTCGATAAAACAGTTATTAAAGAATCAAATATTAACAATGAGATAAAATCTAAGTACAAGAAGCTTTTGGGAATAATGATGTATTCTAAGCCTTATTTGAGTAACACCAAGAAAAGTTATATTTTAAAAATTAGATTACTTAAAACAATTATATTATTCGATTAGAAAGCAAAAATACTCAAATAAAAACTATAAAATTAGTAACCATAAAATATTTCTAAGTTTCTTAAAGTTATCATACTTATCATCAAAACTTTATTTACATAAAAAGGTATTTTACCTTGAATAGGTTAAATTCAGTACATTTGAAGAGATATTGTCTATTTTTTCTAGAGCTTTGTAAATTAGAAATAATTACTCTAAATAATTATAATTGAATTTAAATGTTTACAGATATTCCGTTGGTTTGTAATAAGTGTTTAAGTAATAAAAAATATGTGACTTTCGTCAAAGTTATTTTGAAGTAAATAGGACAATAATATGAAAAAGTGTGTAATTAGTGGATTTAGTTTTTTTCCTTTTACTGTTAATGTTAATGGTCATAATATTAAAACTATAATTTGTAAAGAAATTGCAATTCTCAAATTAATTTGTCAAGTAAATATTACAAAATAGGTATGTCTCTTGAACGTAGCAAATAACAATAATATTAAAAGAAAGCCATCAATAAGAATTAAATTAGATGATAAAAGTATCTCTAAAAAAAGAAATATGTATTAAAATATATTTTAGTTGTACTACTTTCTTTAGAATAAATAGTAGAAATAATGAATTTGAAGAATTATACAATGAGCATGAACTTTTTCGATTTTGTTCATTAAAGATCAACAATAAGTATGGGATTGAGTACTTATCCTTAAATACCTCTGATCATAAAGGAAAGCTTAGAATAGTAATTGGTAATAAACGATTTCAATTTTTTAATTTAAAAGTATATATAATTTAAAAAAGTATTTCATAAGAGCTTTTTATACATCTATATTGAAACAAAATAAATAAATCTTTAATTATTTATTATAAGTAAAGTATAAAAAATACACTTATTTTTTTGTTGATTCCAAAAAAAAATTTATTTAACCTATTATACTTTTAAATAAATTTAACTTTTAAAAAAGTAAGAATATTTGTCATTACTAAGGATGATTGACGAAATATTTGCTTTGTAGTTCTACTTGTATCAACTTTGAAGTTGGAAACTCCGAAAATATTTTTCCAGTTAAAAGGACCATGTTTACAATTTCTTGTGAAGTGATTATACTTTTATATAATGCGTTACTTCTCCGCATATTTCGCAGCTTATACTCATTATTTTGATGTTTTTTATAATTGATAGCATGTTATTAGTTTTGGGTCTTAACATTATGTATAAAAGTAGATCTAATTAAAAAAACTACTACTTCTGTGTTGTGGTATTAATGGTACAACCTAAAAAAAAGTTTTCTAAGCAGACAAAGTTAAATTAGAAATAAAGAAAAATTAATTACTTAGAAAAATTCAAAAATACAAAAGAGTGGAAAATAGTAATTGCTCCTAAGATATTTGAATATAAAATTATAGGATACATTATTAATAATAAATACACTAATAATTCAGGTCGACTAAAGGAAATTTCAAAAAGAAATTTGGAAGTTTCTTTATCTGAGCTAATAAATGTTTTTAAACTCAAAATAGGATTATTCAAGCTATTATAAGATTATAAAATTACAACCTTATACTATGAATAAAATGTTTATTAGAACTACATTTAATGTGATTATATTGTATTTTAGGGTTTTAGACTCTCGTATGACTTTATTTTCTCAATGGTTTTAAAGCCTACTAAACTAGTAGAATTTTCAATAAAAATAAACACACTAAAAAAAAAAGTTGTAGAAATATTCGTCCTTTACACAATAACTAAAAATTTACATTCGAACTCAATAACGTATGGGAAAAGATCACGAATTAGAAAAATAAACCGAGAATCAATATTATGCATTAAAAAAATGCTTGAAAATAAACCCATTGATTTTATTTATAAAATATGTTGTTCAGATGTAATAGGAAATTCAATAAAAAGAAGATCTAAACGTAAAAATACTTAAATAGGGGTAATTCCAATAAAAAATTTTATAATCAGTAGAATTAAGCATAAGTAATCTAAGTTTAATTTAATTAAACTATAACTAATGAAAAAGTTTGACAAAAAATATTTTGGAATACAATTTAAAGACTATGTTTTAAAAACATATTCTAAAGATGGTTGAAACAATAACAATAGATGAAAAAAACTTATTCACTAAAAATGAAATAGCAACAATTTCTAAAAGATATGATACAATCATTAGAAAAGAAGCAAAAAATAAAATTTCTAAGAGAAAGAAACTTAGAAATAAAGACGAAAAAATTTTTAAAAATGAAGAGAAAATGATACAGGTTAGAAAAATACATATTAATCCAAAAAGAGTAAGTATAGCTGACATGAATAGCAAAAGTTACAAATTAATTTCATATTTTAAAGTTAGTTGTTACTCATAGATATTTAATAAATATATAGATGTTCCTAGCGTTTGGAATTCAAAACAAAAGTATCTTATAGGGAATAAAAACAAAGTAGCAGAAAAATATATAACTAGTGATGAAATAAGATTTAATAATGATAAAGAGCAAAGTGGTTTTGCAAAATTTAAAGGCTTTAAGTCTTTTTTTGCTTCAAAAAAGCTTTCACTCAGACTTTTTCCCTTTGGTCAATTTTATTACGAAGGTAAAGAACGTGAGTCAAGCATCCATTCATTTGTACCAGGCTTTCTTTCTGAATCCCTAAGAAATGCTCTTGGCATCAGTAAAAAAGCACTTCCCCCTTGGATTGTAAATTTTAAAAGGTTCGGTAGACCTCCGTCCTATCCTACTCTAGATATTACTTATGGATTATCCACTGATTCAGTCATTGGTTTTGGCAATGAGATTTTGAAGTTTTATAAGTCTGATAAATTTAGTTATTGGGTTTAACTTATTTGTTTTTAATTTAATGTCTATTTATAAATTAAATGAAAAAATTTAATACATTAATGCATAATACAAAAAAATATTCTCTTAATAGACGTTCAATTTGTAATATGAAAAAGTTTGTTTATGTAATAACTTCATTAATAGAAAAATTCCTTTATTTATTTGAATATTGATAAAAACGTTTCTTTTGACAATGGAATTTTTTCTATTTCTTGTAACTCGGGGTTATTATCGACGTTTCGTTCAAAAGGAAAAAGCAACAATTTAAGCACTTACAACTGTATTTTTGTACCTGTTATTTCCGATGCAAAGGTTGAACTCGTCATTTTAGATTAAAAGATGGATAGGAATGAAATTAGATATTAAGAATGAAACTGTTTTAGAAAATATTTTATTTGATTGTGAAGTTGAATCAGTAACTTTTAACAGTTATTATAGTCAAAAGATTTTTAATTATGATGATATAAAGTTAGTAATAAAGTATTTCTATATTATTTAGTTTTAAAACTTTGGAAGTTAATACATCTAAATTGGTTTAACATTAGACAAGGCGATTAGTGATAATTTGATTATGGATCGATAAAAATTGGAATTGTCAGACAACGACAAGTGATCTAGGTGATAATTAGTTTTT
The DNA here is from genome assembly GCF_000002455.1 of Bigelowiella natans. Taxonomy (NCBI): domain Eukaryota; phylum Cercozoa; class Chlorarachniophyceae; genus Bigelowiella; species Bigelowiella natans. Next base: position 63,901 of record NC_010005.1, read on the forward strand.
TCTTTTTTATGTTCTTTTATAATAATTAACCTTTTTTTTTTATTATATTTTCTATATGCAATATTGAGAAAAGCGGAATTGCGATGTTTGTTCATATGCTCATAGTATTTATTATAAATAAAAAGTTTGAAAATTAGTGAATTTTTAGAAATTGATTTTCTATTTTTTCGGATTTTTTTGCTCTTGCTATCATTCAACCTTTGTCCAATAAGTCTACAGCCATCAGCTAAATAAATATTGAGATACGGTTTGATAAAATGCTTTATAGTAGAAACAAAATTATAAAAACCAAGTATCAATCTATTAGATAAATAATTCTGGGCTTCAACTATTGAATTTCTAAGTGATATCGATATATTTATCATACTTGCTGAATTAATTTTAAAATTAGTTCTAAAAAATGTGTTATCTTTGACAAATAAATATTCTATATAGACTAGGAAGCATTTATTAAGCACTTTTAGTGAATATTGAAAAAAAGTATTAAAATTACTATTCATGTTTTTAAATTTGTAATTTTTAAATTTTTGATAGTTTATTAAATTATAAAGTAACTTTTCATGAAAACATTTAAGTAATTTATAAGGATTATGTTTGTAAGAATTTTTTAAGATTGTAAAAAGTATCATTGAGCATAGTTTTATTTGTAAAATATAATAAGATTGATTTTTTAGCAATCTAGTTTTAATAGAAAGTTTATTGTGATATCTTAAAAAGTATGCTTTAATAGGATAAAAAAATAAAAAAATATATTTCAAATTGGTGTATAATAATTTTGGTGAGCTAGATTGATTTATATTTCTAAGAACTTCATTATGAATCTTTAATATTTTTATTATAGTTTGATTAAGAATATACTTCTTGTAAATAAAGTAGCGTGATATCTTGACTATCATAGATAAAGTCTTAGCAACGAAACCGGTTATTTTAAAGCTTTTTTTTAATTTTTTTGTATATAAAAGTTTTATGAATAAATCTCTAAAATATTTACTTGTGCTCATTTTATACTCTAATGTAATTTCATCTTCGTTAAATTTAATTAAACTATAAAGTTTTTTCTTATTCATTCCTAGCAATTTTTTATCTTTTCTAGAAGAAAAATGTTTTATTTCTTCGTAAAAATCAGAAGAATTTTTTTCTAAATGTCTTGATAGAGTGTCTACAGTTTCATGCAAAGAACTATTTATAACATTTTCATTGAAGCCAATCCATAAACAAGTTTTAGTATTGTCACAATTACTAAAAGAGTATAAAGGTCTAATTAAAGCTACAATTAACCGAAAATAGATCAATAAAACCCGATATAAAGAAATATAAACTTTACTATATGCATGCTCCGTTATCAATTTTATAAGAAAATTTCTCGCTTTTATATAGTTAATAATCGTGTGATTTTTTAAGAAATCAAATCTACTGATTTCTTTATTAGGTCTGTCTTTATTTTTTAATTCGCAATTCTTTTGATTTAATAAATTATTTTCAAAATATTTATTATAATCATTCATATTTATTAAAGAACATTGCATTAAAATCCTAATCTTATAAAAAGAAAAGTTTTGATAGAGATAATGAATGCTTTGCATTAATGAAATATTTAATCTTATATTGGACTTTGAAATTAAGAATAATTGATTGGGTATATTTAAATAAATTTGAAAATTATAGATAGTTTTGTAAAAATTTGGTTTATTGCTTGTTTGAATTTTTTCTGTTCGTCGATTGCTAGTTTCATAAAAAGAGTTTTTATATAGCATAATTTTAGACATGGCTTTGTAATCTATACGATTAATTAGTATTTGTAAATGAAAAGCTTTTTTTTTTAAATATAGCTTATCAATTGTTTCTAAAGAAAACATTTTATGCAAACAAACATAGTATTCTTTTGTAATGAATGATTTACACAAGCTATGGAATTTTATCAATGACAAATTATTGAACATAAAATTATTATTATATTTTAAGAAATGTTTGTTTTTTTTAAACTATTAAACCAATCAATACATTTTTTCTGTTCAAATTACATCTAAAAAGCTGCTCTTGATTATGGAACACGTAAAAGTTCTAAATGATATTATTATACGTGATTTATATGAATATTCAATTTTTTAGATAGTAATATGAATCTAATGATAGTACTATAATATTTTTTATCTAACAGATTACTGTTTCTCGAAAATATATTAAAAGTTATTTTAAATGAATTTAGTAGAACTATTAAGAATAACCCGTTGTAATAATATTTTGTTAACTGAAAAAAATAGCCGTTATTTTTTTCAAAATTGTTTACATACGTTGAAATATGACCTTTTTCAAGAATTACATACATTCCAATATTGATTTTTGACTTTTTGTTTCGATTTTAATTTTTGTTTCATTAAGATTCATGTAGTTAACAAGAAAACTTGATTTAATGAAAAAGTTAATTGATTCAAAGTAAGCTATATACTCAAGGTAATAGTTAAGTTTTAATTTCATAGACCTTTTTGATCCGCTGATAAACTTACTTTTATGATTTAAGGTGTTAAAGTGTGGTAGTAAATTTTTTAAAATCCCTAGTCTAAAAAATAAAAATGGTATGCTTAATTTTGTTATTTTGTAGAGTCTTGATAAAACAGTATATAATCTAGTTATTCTTTTCACGATCTCTAACCTAAAATTGATGAGCACATTATTATACAATGAAAATGTCTGATTTAATTTTTAGTACATTAAAAGTAGCTTTAGATAAAAATTCATGTTTATAATATAAAAATAAGTAAATTTTAGTTGAAATTCGCTTAGTTCTCTTGCTAGAATCATCTAACTCATTTAATTTTCTATACTATTTTTATAATAAAGTACTTTTCCATGTAATTGAATTTTTAAATTTTGTTTGAAAAAACTGATAAAATACTCGATACGAAAAGTTTCAAATATCTTTATTCTTTTAAATGATAAGTAATAGTTCATATTAACTCTCTAATTCTTTAAGCGTTAACCCTGTTGTTAAAAAGAGTAATTTTTTTATCATAATTTTTTGAGAAAAATTTCGGTAAAATAAGTTTATCTATTAACTTTAAAAGAATTTTTCTATTCGTTTCTTCTTTATTTGTTGAATGTGTTTGGAGTACTTTCTAAATATTAGACTTATAACTTTCACGCTAGTAGATACAATAGAATCTAATCCATAACATTCTCTTAATGATGTCATATTAGAATAAATCTTTAGTAACATAATAATATTACGACTAAAAAATTTATTGTAAAAACAATCTTTTTTCTTTACTAATAGTATACTCTTTTTAATACTTGATAAGTACTTATTACTAAATATTAACTTTAAAAATCTCTCTAAATAATAATAAAAAGAAAATTTTCGTAAAATAATAGAGCTCAAATTTAATAGCTGATTTTTTTAAACTCAATTGATACTTAATTTTTTTTAAAAATATTTTATAAAAAAGAAAAATATCATTATACGAAAAGGATTTTCTTAATCCATTATCAAGTTTTAAAAAATTTAATATAGTAATAATTAACGTTTTGTAGCTATTAATACTCGAATAGATATTCTTTAAAAAAGAAGTATCAGATTTTATAAAATTACTTATCATTATAATAGCCTTTTTTTTTAAAATCTTCGAATTTTCTATTTTAAAGTAATATAGTTTATTAGATAAATAATTAAAAAATTTAGTAATTTGAATAAAATACTCTCGGTTTTGGAAGAATATTGTTTTTTGCTGTTCAAAACAATTTTGTAATGAAGATAGACCTTTTCGGCTTTTATGAAAGATAATTTTTTTGGTTTTAAGTTCTAATATTTCTTTAATATTTCTTTTGAGATACATAATTCTGTTATAAAAGGAGATGCAATTTTTCAATTTTGTAATATCAGTCAACATGATTTAATAAATTTTAGTTAACAAATTAACTAAAGTCTTTAATCCCCGAACGTAAAGTATTAAATAAGTATTACCCACACGATTTCGATCCATCTAAAGTCTACAAGCGTAAAAAATCTGGTAGTAAAATTGTTAGAGTAAGAACAATGATTCCTTTTACCGCTATTTGTGTTCAATGCGGAACTTATTTATATAGAGGTACCAAATTTAATACAATTAAAAAAAAGATTAGCAACCAAACTTATTTAGGTATCGAACTTTATAGATTTTATATGAATTGCAAAGTTTGTAATGCGATCTTTTATTTTAGAACTGATCCAAAATCTGGTTCTTATCAAATTGAAAAAGGATTAAAGCACATTAAATTAATAAACTCGAATAAACCAGCTGCTAAGAATAGTAACAATGACAGAGAATTTTATTTAAAACTTAAAAACATACCTAATAACAAATATTTAAAAATTATATTAAATAAGTTTAAGAATAAATAAATCATTTTTTTTCAATCCAAATTGTACTCGTCAAGATATTTCTCGTTTTAAACTTGTCATTATTAAGATAAAGCTTAGTATTTTTCGAATTCTGATAACTTTTACTACATTGTTTTTTAAAATACTTTTTCTAGTTTTGTTACTTTTGATTTTTCAATTAAATATAATAATATCTCAAAAGATATATAATGTTCATTTGTTTTTTCATAGTATTTATCAAAGAGAAAAAATGCCAAACACCATGAATTTATATTACTATCGATACTATTAGAATAAAAAGAATAATTGTTATCCAGGATCTTTAAAACCGATGTTAAATATAAAGTATCAATAAATAAATTGGAACTATTTTCATGTAAATTGTGATGAATTTTATAAGATATTTCCTCAACGTCTATCGATTTATTCTATTAGGAAAATTACAACCATAGCACTTTTTTTATTCGTAAAAAAAATATTGTTATTCTTGATATAGCGAGGATAAATTTCATAAGATGATACATTTACTTTTCTTAAAACATTGGATCTTAGTAAAAACTTTGAAATAGATTTATCATTCACTTTCATACTACTATTGGATATTTTGAATTTTTTTAGGTTTTTTACTTCAAGTATATACTTATTATTTTCGATTTTGTTAGATTTGAATATATTCTAAATCAAATTATATATTACTTCATTTATTTTTTTATTACTATTTAGCATGATCATAAATTTGTTATTTATATAAAGTAGAAGTTATTTTAAAATTTTATCAATTAGACCATAGTTAGTAGCTTGTTTTGAAGACATGAAATAATCTCTGTCGGTATCAACTAATATCTCATTGAGAGGTTTGCGACAAAAATCTGATAGGTAGCCACTTAGTACTAATTTGAAATATAATATTTCGTTTGCTTGTATTTCTACACCTAGAGAATCACCAAAAGCCCCTCCTAAAGGCTGATGAATCATAATTCTACTATTTAATAAAGCTTGTCGATAATTTCTAGATCCAGAAGCCAACAAAAATGCTCCCATAGAGGCAGCCAAAGCCAAACATACAGTATTATTTCTTACTTTTACATAGTTTAAAGCGTCCATAATTTTTAGGCCTGCTGTAACTGAACCACCTGGTGAATTAATTAATAATGTTAATTCTTTGTTATTGTCAACTGACTTAGTAAACAATGCTTTTTTAAAAATCAAATCAGCTATATTATCATCCACTCCCCCGTATAGCGATAAAATAGTGTTATTGTTAAATTTAAATTTAGAACATTTTGTAGAAAAAAGCATACATCTTTCACTTTTCACTGTAGAATATAGGTTTGATTTGATTGACATTTTTGTATTACTAAACAAAAAAGAAACTCTAGTCATATAATATGACAAAATGGGTTCTGTATTTAGCCAGTGCTAATTTTTAAATTATTATAATAATGAGGGGTAAAAATAAGTTAAGCGGAATTATTTTCAACTAGCATTCAATCTCATCAAGAAAATCATTTGAGATTGTTTGTCCCCAAGCGCAAGTTTAAAAGTAGAATGATTTTTCAATATTAATTTTTTTTTGAATTTTTAATATATAGTAATTTAATAAATTATCCCTAGGATAATTTATTAAAGTAATTCTTATTTATTTAAAATATTATATTTATTAAAATTGTGTTCAATTAATTTTATTATTGACGAAATACCCAAGTAGCTTAGTGGTAGAGCGCAAGGCTCTTAATCAAACCTTGTAGTCATGGGTTCAAGTCCCATCTTGGGTAATTAGCTTCCTTAGTGTAGTTATGTTATTCGGCATTCTTGCTTCTAGTTTATTTTTTTTATAAGCTTTCTTTAAAAGGACAGAAAATCTTATAAGCTTACTTTTGGATTCTTTATTATACTTATTAATTAATTCTTGTTTTTTCACTATTGTTTTGATTTCCATAACTCTTCTATTAATTGTATGCTGGCTTATATTGGTAATGCTCTCTATGGTTTTGATGCAACTTTTTAAACCTTTATTATATTAGTAAACCTAAAATTTTTAATGCTATAAAAATTGATGCTCCATATACTCCGAAAGGACTAACTGCTTTCCCTTTCCATAAAAAATTTGAACTATTAACTATCTTGAGTGAATATTTAGCTACTCTACTCGTGTTATTACCTAATTTTAGTTGATTTGTATATTTATTTATATATAAACTTGGATCTGTATATCTTTTATACAAAATTAAACTTACTGTTACAAATTATTTCACTGATGTTAAACTTGCGACAAAATTTAAAGAATATTGGTATTAGCTCTAATACACTAATATTGAATAATTTTCCATAATCATACAAATTTAACGGTATTTTTTCATTTTTACATGCAATAAAGCATAATATTATTAAAAACTATTTTTTTTTTAAAACATGAAATATTTTATTTGAAAGGTAAAGAAGAAGAACAATTAATAGTTTGAAATAAAAGAAATTTAGCCTGTGAATATACTCTTTTTTTATGAATAATCTTAGTTTTTAAAATAATTTTTTTCAATACTCTAGAAAATCTAACTATATTTAATAGTATCTTATTATTTTATTATTACATTTTCAGAATGAGAATTGCTATTTCTTCTCATTTCATACCAAGTAATTAGTTTATTTATCCTATGTTTAAAATCGAGTTCATTAATTCGATCATTTTGTTTCATATTCATATAAAATACAATAATCGGGTAAGTTTTCAATTTAGTACTAAAGAGTAAGTAGTTTTACTTAAAATACAAAAATGCTAAAAAAAGTATAAACAAAAAAGTAGATCCTTTAAATTAGTTACTAAATGAGATAATTACGGAACTTTAATTAGATTATGGTTTGATTCAACCAACTTAGTTACTGTTTATTCAGAGTTGACTGCACAGTAAAAAAGAGATCGAAGCTTGTTAGTTCTACATAATGTTTGTTTTTAGTTATTAAAATGAAGATAGAAAAAACAAGTAATTTTGCTCCAATAAATCTACTATATAAAAAAAAAACAAGCTTTAATAGCAGAGGTATATTTTTGATAATAGCGTTTAATAACTCCAGTTTTAATCTTATTTACAAAAATAACAATAAAAGCTATAAGAGTACAAGATTAAATACAATACTTAGAAAAAAAAATCGTGTTATTGAACAAGTTCTGGATAAAGATATTATTGTAGTACCACTAGGAGGGTTAGGTGAAATAGGAATGAATTGTATGCTTATTGGGTCAAAAAAGCGTTTTATTCTCATAGACTGCGGTATTATGTTTACTGAGTTAATAATATTTTTATAGTTTGTCTCATTTAGGTATCCAAAAAGTCATACCAGATATCAATTTTTTAACTCATATTCAAAATTTAATAGAGGGCTTAATAATAACGCATGGCCATGAAGATCATATTGGTGCAATTAATTGGGTAAAATACTAGATTTCAGGTATTGCCTATTTTAAGGACCGATGCTCTAGTATATACGTCAAGATTTGTTTATAATATCATTAGTAAAAGAATCGATAAGCAAAACTATTTATTTAAAAAGTTATTCAGAATATTTGATTTAAAAAAAAGATTTCAACTAGGACCATTCGAGTAAAACATTTTAAAATAGATGCGAAGCGTTTAGAGTTACTCATTCAATTCCTGATTGTTGTGGATTTGTGATAAGATCAAAATATGGATTAATAGTTCACACTGGCGATTGGAAAATTGATGAGTTTCCTCTCGATGGAGAAAAATTTGATAGAGAATTTCTTGAATCTATTTCTAAAGAGAAAGTTTTATTAATGATGAGCGATTCGACAAATTCTCTTTCTCATGGTAGGACCGCTAGTGAAAAAGTTGTGCAAGATTCATTGGTTTCTATAATAACTAACCCCAAGATAAAAGGTAGAATTATTACTACTCAATTTGCTTCTAATGTTTTTAGGTTGAGTTATCTTTAATAGACTTTACTCTATCAAAAAAGCTGCTGATATCAGTAAAAAAAAGATTTGCTTTCTAGGTACAAGTTTAAATTCATATCTCGACGCATCTTTATTAGACGGGCGAGCTCCTTTTCATCCTTCAGAGTTAGTTCAAGAATCCGAATTAAAAAATATCGATCCTGACAAAATAATTATTGTTACAACTGGTAGTCAGGGAGAAGCTAGATCTACTTTAAATCTATCATCTCTAGATCTTAGTCCAAGACTTTCTCTCAATCCGTATGACACAATAATATACTCGGCAAAAATTATACCAGGTACTGAAACATAGTTTAGGAAACGATAAAAAAGTCGTAAGAATGCTCAATAGAATTTCTAGTCATGGCTGTAAGATAATTTATGGAAATCAAGCTAAAATTCATACCTCAGGTCATGCCTATGAAGATGAATTAAAAGAAATTCTTAAAATAGTAAAACCCTCTTACTTTTTACCTGTACATGGAGAATTAATCTCTCTAAATGTTCACTCCTCGATAGCTCTACAAAACTGCGGAATTAAAAATACTATTGTGATGAGAAATGGACAAGTATTAAGTTTAGAATCTGATAATCAAAACCCACTAGGTTTCAAATTATTTAATTTATCAGGAGAGATTAATTTGGTAAATCACTATAATACTGGTATTAATAGTACTTAAAGGTAGTTCTATTTTGGGAAGTTATGCTGATATAGGTATAAGCGATAAGATCAAAATTTCTAACGAAGGAATAATTTTAATTTCTCTTGAATTTGTTAGAATCAAAGAATCGGATACATACGTCAGCTTTAAATCAAAATTGAGGATTTCATCTCGAGGTTAAAGGATCTTTTATAGGAATTTGGATTGATAGAGGTAAACTAAATTTTATTATAAAAAAACTATTATTTAACATATTGAATAAATGTCGAACCAACATATCCATAATATCCTTAGAACAAATTATTTCAGAAACAATGAATTATTCATGCTATAAAATAAATCGTTCTAATCCTGAGATAATAGTATATGCTAATGAATTAACTAATATATAATAAAATTCGTAGTACATTAAAATTTTGACATCAAAGTAGAAAGTACAGCGTTTGTAAAACCCTTTTATTGGTATTTTTACTTGTGAACGAATAGATGTAGCAATAACAATGGCTATTATTCGTTTATTAAGTTCTTTTCTCGTATTTAAACATCTTATATTAATAATAAGATGTCCTTTACTATTTGGTTCAATAATCTTTTTTGTCCAAGAACTTTAAAAATTTTAATACCAGTATAACGGAACATAACTATCTATAAACAAACCGTGATTGTTAAACATATTTAATAATCCCTAAAAGTTTCATTTTTGTTTTGAAAAATACAATATCAGCAATCAAGATATTTAGGTATATACATTTAATTTAAACACAATTCCATGAACAAAGTTATAAACTAATTTAAAGTTAGGCTCATTCTTAGATTTATCAAATCCTTCAAAGAAGACAGAGGCTAAAAAACACAAACTAAAAAGGTTAATACAGAGTCCTAATTCTCATTATATAGCTACTAAATGCTTAAAATGTAAAAAAATGTGATTAAATTAATAATAGAAATATTATCTTTTCACATAGTGTTTTCTGGAAAACTTGCGTCGATTGCTCAACATTATTAACTAGACCGAGTGGAGGGAAATTTAAATCTTCTAAAAGTATGCAAATCGTTAAAAGACTGCTTAATTATCAAAGAATTCTATAAAATTTGGTAAATCTAGATTACTATTCTTCATAATCTGAAAATAAATAATTTGATGTATTAAATTGTAACTTTTTTAAGGCTTTAATTTCTATTTGTCTAGCTCTTTCTCTGGTTACCTATTAAAATAATAAATACATTTAGATATTCACCAATTTCTTCTAACGTTCTCTCATTACCATCATCTAAACCGTATCTCAGACGAATAACAGCAGACTCTCGATCACTTAAAGTCAACAAAGCCTTGTTTAAATCTTGCTTAAGCGATTTTTCAATTGCATAAACTTCAGAATTAATAACTTTAGAATCCTATTGTAATTTAGAAAACTTCAATTGAATCATTTAACATATTACTGTCATTTGAATCATTTTCAATCAACGAATCTAATGAAATCAAATCATTACAAGATAAAAGCAATTTTCTTAACTTTTTCAAAGGAATCCCTATTAACAAAGAAATTTCTTCTTCAGTTGGATATCTTTTCTTATCTTCATAAAATTTATTTTTTATTTTATTAATCTAAAAAAGCAAATTTACTTTTGATAAAATCTCTTTCACATAAACTGGTAATCTAATTATTCTTGACTGATCATCGATAGACCTAGAGATAGATTGTCTGATCCACCAATGAGCATATGTTGAAAATTTATGTCCTTTGGAAAAATCATACTTTCTAATTCCCTTCATTAACCCTAAAATACCCTCTGCTATTAAGTCCTCAAAGGAAAGCCCACATCCATTATACCTTTTTGCTATTGATATTATTAATTTAAGACTTCTTTTTATCAAAATTTCTTTTGATATCTTACCAATGGCGAGTCTCTCTTTTATTTCACTTGTTAAATCTATTATACCTTTTGTCTTTTTGAGAATATTTTACAAAGAAATCTATTGTTGGATAAAATCCTAGTTTATTTTCAAGCTTTAAAAATAAATCCTCCCATCTTAACAAATCCTTAACCCATTCCATAATTATTGATTCATTAGTACTTGTATTATTTTTATTCTAAATATTTTATGCTAACTTTATGTTTTAAATTTATTTTCTTTTTATTTAGTTCATCAATATACGAAAAATCAACTATTTGTTTATCAAATAAATTATCTAAATCTAAACATTATATTTTTTACTATTTTTATAATTATTAACACTGGAAGCCTTTCTATTTTCATAAGCCTTTTTATAAATTTGTAACTTTAGAAATGCTATTTTTTAATGGCTGAGAATATCGGTTAATATTTTTTATATTGTAATTATTTTCTAAAGTCATAGAAGTGTTATTTAGCATTTTTTTTAGCTTAATAATTTTAACAGAATTCTTCATTTATTTTATGATTCAATATATAAATCTTCTTTAAAATAATACTTGTTCCAAGACACTACTATATGATTAACTTAGCTAGGGATAAAAGTTTTTCTATAATCCTAAATATTCTTAACATAGTTAAAAAGTATTCGAAAAAAAATTCGATAAGAAACACATTATTAATAATAAAAAGCATTAAAAAGTTTAAAGATAAGACTATTGATATTAATCTTCTAAGATTAACTTTATCTAAAATAATTGGCAATATAATAACAGTTGATTGCCAAAAATTATTATTACTTGCTAAGAAAATTTTGAACTATGAAATAAAAGAATCAAGTGCATCAAACTCAAACATAAACTTTGATAAAAAAAATGTAACAATGAAAAAATTTGTAGAAGATGACTTCACAAATGTTCTTAAAATAGAGTCAAATAACTCTCATTTATCAAAGCAACTAGATAATATCGACAAACATAGTTCTAATTCACTGGCTTCTTCAATCAACAATTTAGGATTTAATAATTTAGATTTAATAGCATTTTTAAATAAAAAAGCTGATTTATCTAATTCAATAATAGAGCTTTTCTTAAATTTAAAACAAGGTAGTTCAATAGCAAAGGGCTTGAAAAATCTAATAAAAAAAGATAAAAAAGTATTTATTTTCTTGCGTAAAGCTATTGATGATATGAAAAATCGCAAAAATTTAGTCAAGAACAACTATTATAATGATGTAAAATGGAACGAAAGACTTTTTAATCTAAATGATTTAGAAAAGTCTAATTCTCTGGATAATTCTAAGTTTAATAGTCAATTACAAATTCCGCAAAACAGTTTTAAGATTTACAATGATTTATACGAAGAAATTTGTATTGAACCTAAACAAAATATAGCTAAATTTAATAAAGGATCCCTCATTTCGCTATCCCGATTACCAAAATGGATTAATAAAACTCTTTCAAATATTAATAAATTTAATGCTATGCAAAGCAAAGTATACCCTATGGCTATTTTACATGATGACAATATATTCGTATCTGCACCAACTGGGTCAGGAAAAACCCTGATCGCATATTTTTGCATTCTAAAAGTCATTAAGCAATCCTCTTTATCCTTGTATGATGAAAGAAAAAGAATGATATTGAAAGTTGTTTACTTAGCTCCAATGAAGGCTTTAATCCGAGAATTAAATGATTATTTTAAAAAATTACTCACTTTCTATAAATTAGATACGTTAAAAATGATTAGTGATACTTTTGTACCACTTTCACAAGTTAAAAAAACTTTTATGATAATAACTACACCTGAGAAACTTGATATCATTACAAGAAAATCCTATAATGAAATTTTATTGAATTGTTTAAAGTTGTTAATAATCGATGAACTTCATTTACTACACTATTTAAGAGGTAATGTGATCGAAAGATTAATTGCAAGAATTTTCGTTCATAATTCATATAATAATAAAAAAATTAGATTATTAGGACTATCAGCTACTTTTCCAAATTTTATTGATGCAGCTAAATTATTAAGGGTCAATATTGATAGAAGTTTATTTGCTTTTGATCAAAGTTTCAGAACAATACCAATAAAATATTCAATTATAGGCATAAAAAAAACAGAAAATAGTAATCAAGCGATGCTCATAGAAAAAATCTTACTGGAAAAAACAAAAAGTATTTTTAAAAAAAAGTTTCAAACAATAATATTCGTTCATTCAAGAAAGGATTGTATAAAAACAGCTAAAAAAATTATTGATAACAACAATATTGAAAATAATACAGAAGAAATTAAAGAAATTACTGAACAAGAATTTGTAAACGTAGAAAACAAACAAATCAATGATATATTGGGGAAAAAAATAGGTGTTCATAACGCAGGTCTTTCAGCCAAAACTAGAATACTAATTGAGGATCTGTTTTATTGCAAGAAGTTATTATTTTTAGTTTCTACATCAACTCTTGCATGGGGGGTAAATCTTCCCGCTAAAATTGTTTTAATTAAAGGAACATCTGTTTACGATTCGTTTTTATGTAAATGGAGTGAATTAAATTTTATAGAAATACTTCAAATGTTTGGACGGGCTGGTAGACCTCAATTTGACATTCACGGAGAAGGAGTTTTATTAACAACTTCAAACAAGGTTGGCATGTATTTAGCTTTTCTTAGTAATATGTTAAACATTGAATCTACCTTATTACATAAAATTACTGATAGTATTAATACTGAAATAACTACTGGATTAATCTACGACGAAATTTCAGGAATTAACTGGCTTTCTTTCAGTTTCTTATTTGTAAGGATTAAACGAAATCCCACTTTTTATTATCTAAAGAAAGATCTTATCAAATCTCAAGATGGTATCGCGATTCTTAAAACAAAAATTATCAAGGCAGCAGTTAAAAAATTACAAATTTGTGGTTTCCTTCTAATACACTCTAAAAAATTTTATGAAAATACAAATTTAGGTAAAATAGCAAGTTACAACGATATCAATTTTTTGACATTTTTTCACTTATCAAATAATCTTACGACAATGTTTGACGAAGGATTATTCTTAAAGACTTTATGCTTAAGCGACGAGTTGCAAAAAATTGTCGTAAGACTAGATGAGTTTTTAGATATAAAAATGTTAGTTGATATTATACCTATACCCTATACTATTGAAGAAAATATAAATATACTTAAAATATTTTCTTTAGCTCAAGCTTATATAGGTAGATTCTCTTTTAATGATTCTGTTTTAGCAAGTGATTCTAAATATATTCAAAAAACGATGGTAAAGATTTGTCACGGATTAATTTACTTGAGCCTATCTAAAGGAAATTCATCAGTTTTTAAGTTAAGCCTAAAATACTCAAAAATGCTAGCTTTAAGACTATGGAATATTTTACATCCTTTTAGACAATTTTCTTCGTTTCCCTTAAGACTAACTGAGGCCTTAGAAAAATATCAGCTCAGTTGTCAAAAGATAAAAAAATTTTCCCATAATGATATTAAAAAACTGACTGGAATTTCAAAGAATATTAGTTATATAAAAGAAATGGCTAACTATTTTCCTGATTTGAAAACTAAAGTTAAAATCTATACACTAACAAATAATTTAATAGTTCTAAATATTCAATTTTATTCAATGTTTAATCATTCCTCTTTAATTCACGATTTAAAAGAGTACTTTTGGATTAATATTACCAACTCATCTTTCGAAGAAATTCATTTCTATGATATCTTTTATTTCAGCAGAGATAAAAAAATACAAGAGATAAGTACAATCATATCTTTAACCAATCCAATTACTCCTTACATTTTTATTAATATTAACTCTCATAAATGGCTCAATTGTTCATTCTCTGTTCCTATAAGTATATCGAACTTAGTTTTGCCAGCTTTATTTACAAGTAGCATAAATATTCAAAAAAAGAAGTCAAAAAGTATAAAGGAATATAAAGTATTTCATTCTAAAAATTTAAGAAATACAACATATAAACCCAATCATAAAGAGTCAGATAAGTTAAAATTTCTGTATTCAACTGGCAAAAATACGATTCTAGAAATTTCAAAAGGTGTATCAAAAACAATAATTAGCTTATATTTAATATTATTTTATTATCTTGAAAGTATTGAAGCTATTGAATCTAAAAAATTTTGCTATATTTGTGAAAGAAACGCAAATACTTTTGATGTCTTCAAAAACTTTAATAATATACTAGCAAAAAATTCAAAAAAACAACCTTGCTTTAGCCTTAAAACTGGAATTATTTTAGAACCTTATTCATATGATGATAAAGATCTCGATAAGAATATTAATATAATAGAATTAAACAATTTTTATAGTATTTCTAAAAGAAAAAATCTAAATCATAATTATCTAGCAATTATTGAAAACTCATTGACCGATTGTGGAAATCTACATCCCTTTTTAGAAGAAGTATTCTCTAATACATTTAACAAAAAAACTTTTACTAATAAATTTAGATACGTGGTTTTTTGTGATACTTTCTTACAATACGATTTTGTTCACAAATGGATATCTAATAAAGGATTCAATCTATTATTCAATTGGGAAATGGATTACTTTAATACAGATATTATATTGAAAAGATTATCAACTCATACATTTAATAACCAGTGTAAATTCTTGATTTTTAACTATTTTACCAATTTAAATAGATTTCCTAAAGTTCGAACACTTAATATATTTTATCTTCCGAATTATCCAAGTTTTAAATTCTTTTTATACAATGTTCTCGAATATTTAAAATATGATAATATGATTAATACTGTATCAAAAGAATACTGCTCTCATAGCGTTAAAGAATTTCTACTTTTACAAAATATAATAGTAGTTGATTCAGAAATTATCACTGATAATCTAAAATACAAATTTTCTTTAATATTATCAAACTATGTAAACACGATTATTTCCATTTTTTCTCCTCGACTGAAATTTTTATTTAAATTTGATAGTTTTTATTTATTTTCAGAACAAACAAAGAAATTCGAAATATCTAAAATAAAATTAAATTTTCTCAATTATTTCGTGAATCGTATAAGAGAAAAAACTAAAAAATTAAATCCTTCAGCCATTTACACTGATAATTTGAGTAAACAGCTAATAAAACAATACTTAGGAAAATCTAATCTTATTGAAAGCGATCTCCTTAAATATATTGATCAAAACATAGCTATCAAATTATTGAACCAGAATCAACTCAAAATTCAAGCTTTACTGTACTTTTTTAACTCTACTTTTTTATACACAGCTTTGCTACGAAATCCTAATTATTATGGAATTACAAATAATAATCGCTATACTATAAGTTTATTTTTCAGCTCGATAGTTGAGAACATTTTAACAAAATTAATAAAATCTAGAGTAATATATATTGATAAATCGAATAATATTATACCTTTACATCTTGCTTTGATAATACTGAAAAGCAAAGAAAGCTATTCATCAATAATTTATCTTGCGAAAAATTTATTTAAAACAAGCACATTCACTGATATACTCGTTCTTATTTGCAAAGCTATTAATTTTAAGAACACTCAAAATCTATTTACAGTAGACTTAAATATTAAAACTAGTCCTTTTGCTTCTCAAAAAACTGTTTTTCATAATTCGATCTCTTTTATGTTAAAACATTTTAAACGAAATTTTATAGCAAATGAAAAACTTATTGACTATTTTAAACTAATAAAAAACTTTAGAGAATTATTAACTATTTGTATAGAAATCGCATTAAGTTTTAGTACACTTGATAAACTCTTAAACTTAATAGAAATAAATCAGTTATTTCAACAAGCTACCCTAAAAGCATTTTCAAGGAATATAACCCAAACTATGTCACTAAGAAATTCTTATATTTACGATTATGAAGAAAATAAAATACTTTTCAAACATGATAATAAAAATATATTTAATAAAATTAAACGGATATTACACATCTTTTCTAATTCTCAATCGATTCATATATTTTTTACAAAAATCGGTGATCAAAAGGAAAGTATATTAAACATAAATATAAATCACAATGAAATCGGTCAAAAAAGTTCAATCTTTGAAAAGAATATAAATAATAAAGAATGCTGGTTAATTTTATTTGAATCAAAAGCCAAAAAAATTATTTTCTGTAGAAAAATACATAAGCATTATCATACCAGATTAATTGCTCTTTTAAAAGAAGATTTACCAAATTTACAATTAATATATATTCAAAATTCTAGCATTGGGAAGGATATTTCGTTAGTTATTTAATACATCTATTTCTTATAGAAGAATTAAATTAGATTTACAAATTAGATTATATAAATAATTATATTACTAAAATAAAACTAAATATTTGTTTTTTCATACAATAACTTAAGTTCTTTAATACTCATATTAGCCTTAATAACACTATTTATCAAGTAAAAGACTATTAGGAAATAAAAAAATTTACTCAAACGTAAGTTTATAAAATTATTTTAAAACGTCACAATAATAATAATAATAAAAACTCTTTACTAAAAAATTATTAAATCAATATCTTAATTTCGTTAGAATTAAAAGCTTATATTTATTTAATATAACTCTCATCTGAATCAAAGAATTCTTACCTTATAATGATATACTTGCTCGACGATATTTGTAAAATTTAAATTTTTTATTAAAACCTGCATATTTAGGAAATTATGTATTTTTATTATTACTCTGTGATGGCCATTAAACCTAATCAAAAATAATTAACACCGTACTTAATAAATAGGATTTTTTGATTATATTGTACATAGTAATAAAATTAATAAATTCAATTATTATGAGGATAATATTTCAATGGTATTTCCTAATTTTGAGGATAAAAATAAAAAAATTATAAGTAATAATCTAGTTTACGGATATCTTGAAAAAACAAATTCATTAAAATCAAAGTTCTATAAATAATAAAGATTAATTACGAAAAAACATTTGAGTATCAAACAAAATATATTCAAGCTCAGCAAATTTGATTGTACTGTATTTATAATTATTATAAGATTTGTAAATGTTATCTCTGGGATTCAGACTCATTTCTTAAACATCTAACTGGAAAAAAACATAAAAGAAATATCTTAAAGTTTTCAAAATTGAAGAAAAAGACGAATAATTTAAATGTAAATTATTTTTAATAGATAATTAAGAAATATTTGAAATAAATAAAAATTCCTAATCTTAAGATCCTTTCAGTATTGTTTCGAAATATTTATTTTTTTTATCCTATACTAATACCTTTACTTCCAATACCCAATAGGTTTTTAATTTGTTAAAATTCTTTTTTGGATAGGGTACCGAATTTGAAGCCATTTTTAGTAAAGAAATGTTTTTTTTCCTCTTTATACAGCCTTGAGAAGATATCTTTCCAAATACTTTACCCTATTTATTACTTTAATACCTTTCTTGCCTTTCTTTTATTTTTTCGTTTACTAACCTTTGTAATTACAACAATGTGTTTTTTATCGTTTTTAAACCCATATTTTTTACTTAAATCAATACGTAAGGGTTTTTTTAAAACTTTATTTTTTTTTATGTCTTTTAATTTCATACTTCTAATTTTTTGAATAATTTTAATAATTTTTCCATTTTTAGCTCTCCAGAGCTTACTTACAATCTAAATAAGTTAATTCTACTCTTGCTAGATTCATTACTAAGTCTATTACAATAGTTACCTTCACGATATTTAAAGCTTGTTAATAAGCTAAAAAAACTTTTATATCGTTTATATTTGTATAATTCTAGAGGTCTTGAATGAATTATTACAAGCTTAAACTTTTTAAAATATTAATTAAAAGAATGCTCTTATAATAAAATTAAATCTTATTAGTTATAGTAGATTAAAATCCAAATTTATTAAATGACGATGCTTTAGCAACTGAATTACTAATTAAAAATTTAGTATTAATCAGGGAATAAACAAAAAACATTAAGTTCCTTTCTGAACGATGAAAAACTTTTTTGAGACTAGTATAATTACGAATAGAAATAATTTTTTTTACATCTCTTACTAATTTAAAGTATTCATTAAAATTTATATCGAGCCTATCTATTCTATAAAACATATAAAATACTTGTCTAATTTTTTTAAGAAAATGAAAACATTTACCATTCTTAAAAATTTGGAGATTTTTTTTGTTAATAATTTACTCTCATTTTTTAATATATATTGCTTTTTTTTTTTATTATTCTGATGAGATGGATTTAATATAAAACTAGTAAACTGAAATCCACTTAGCCCTGTCCCTTTTATGGATTTTTTTTCGCGAGTATCTAAAAGTATCATTCTCGATTGACTAAAGGGATTAACAAATAAATATTCTTATTAATATTTAGTTAAATTATTTTATCGATTATGCCATAGTTTAAAGCTTCGACCGATGTCATATGAAAAGGCCTTGTCATATATGATGTTATTTCAGTTGGATGTCTCATCGTGTGTTTGCTAAATATATTAATCTATTAATATTTCATATACAATTAAATTGTTAAACTTGTATAGTTCTGATTTTTTAATACCTATGTCACTTGTCTGTGAGGAGCCAATTGAATTCATAAAAACATCAATATACAATAAGCTAGATGGTAAAGCATATCTGTAGTCCTGATTAAAAAAAATTTACTTTACTTCCATAACTACTGATAAGGCACATTTCATTAAAAGCAATTCCTAGAACTAAAGTTGAAAGTTTTGATTTCATGCTGTTAATAATATCATGCATGCTAATAATCTGGTCATAACGTGAAAATAGATTATAATACTATTGAATAATATTTAACCGAACTACCTTTACCATTTATATATAAATTTATGGTTTCATTACTATTTTTATTTTTTAAGTATAAAATAGTAGAAATAAAAGATTTTGTACTATTAAAATCGATTTCAGTAGACTATTAATCAAAAAAGTACTAAATACAGAATATTTTTTTCTAGTAAAAATGTAGAGTAGTTAGAGCTCATTATAGAAATCAATGTATATACCTAGATTTTGCACTTTTTTAATTAATATAATCAAAGCACAAATTATGATAATAACAAGACGAATAAGAAAGAAATTTTCTAAAAGTAAATTTAAGATCTCTCTCGGTATTTTTATAAAATCTTGTGTAAAATGCTCAGATAATTCAGGTGCTAAACTTTTATCTATAATTGGAGTGTTCAAATCTGGATCAAGGCTAAATAGAATACCAGGAGCATCACCTGGATCAATGATTCTAGGCAGTGTTAAGAAAGGAAAAATAAAACTAAGAAAAACAAGTATAAAATTTCTAAATAAGTTTTATCAGCCATAATTATTAGACAAAAAAAATCATGGAGAAGAAAAGATGGATCTCATGTTTGTTTTGAAGACAATGCCTGTGTAATCGTTAATCTTAAAGGTGAACTCAAAGGTATAATATTATCGAAAAGGAAGTAGTATAACTGGACCAGTTGCCAAGGAATGTGCTCAAGTTTGGCCTAGAATATCAAATGCAGCCCATAGCATTATGTAAAACTTTTGAACTGATTATATAGGTCTGTGTAATGATTAGATATTACAATCATGATTTATTTCTTTTTTCTTACAACTCCTATCGTTTTTCCTCTACGCCCATTAGATTTAGTATGTTGCCCTCGAGTCTTTAGTCTTGAAAGATGTCTTAATCCTTTATTATTTCTATAAAAGAAATTTTACTTTATTGTCACTAAACGTTTAATATCCTCTTGAAGAGCAGAATCTAAAACAGTTGAAAGAACATGAAGATTATCACCTGTTAAAAAATCTGCTCTTCTATTCATTAGCCAAGAAGGAAATGCCTTCCTGCTAGATTTTCCAAAAATATTAACTACTTCCTCTAGATCTGCTTTTTCAATGTTATATAATCTACAATAACAATACATACTTATAATTAATATCTTTTTTCAATATTTTTCTTAATACATTACTCATTCTAATACCAACTCCTTTGATATTTCTTAGACCAAAATTGCATGATAAAGAACCATTAATATTACAATCAAATATTCTTATAAACGTCATGCTTTTTTCATCTTTATAATTTAATTTATTATTAGGCTTGCCCATCAAGAAAGATTAAATAAATACAAGCCGTATAACATTGCTGTTAATGATGAACTTGACGACTATTCTTATAAAAAGTGATATAAAAAGACTAAATAGAAAGAAAACCCAAAGAATCACATTGAAATTTAAATTATTTTTCGATAAATTAATAAAAATACCAAGTAGAGCTTTTCAAAAAGAACTACTTAGAACTTATAATATAAAAAAAGCTATCAATAAGTCTTTCATAAGTTTTACTATAACAGAATACTCATTAAAAAATCAACGTTCTAACACATTAAATTATATAGTATTCCAAAATTTATTTACTAAATTATATCTAATAATAATCGAGATATTTAAATCAAATAAACAAAATGAAATAAAATTATTGGATACAAATTATCTAAGAATCCCAAGATTAAATACAAACATACAAGACCAGCTAACAAAACTGTATTCATTAGTGTTTGCACACGCATTCTGCTCGATAAAAATATTTAAAACCTGGCAAAAAATGAACTGTAAAAAAATAAAGTAAAACTGAATCAGTATAGAATGATCACAAAGCGTATAATTCATAATACAAATCATCAGATCACTAGCTTTACCTTCTACAGATGTACAAGCAAAACAAAAAGAATAACAAGATTTTTAGACTACCGATCAAGTAACTAGTTGTTTATACATTAATACACATTTATTGTCGGATAACATTTATGACCATTGAAAATTTAAATGTACAATAAAATACAAAAGGGTAAACTAATTTTTTCTCTAGCTGGAAAATATGCAGGAAAATATGGATTTATTGTAAAAAGCTATTCAAAATATAAAAACTTTAAAAACTTTAATCATTTTTTAGTCTGTTTTCTTACGAATACAAAGTTTACAAACAAAGTAATACAAGTAATAAAGAATTCAAAATCTTTTATTTCTAAAATGAACGATCAACCGAAAATTTTTAAATATAAAGTACAATTTGATTGAAAAGATCAAACTAAAAATTCTAAATGCTAATCATATAATTGTATCAAAAAAATCAATAAATGTTAACTGGGTTACAGATGACCTTATCCGTATGCTATCGAATAAAATTACTCTAAAATATGGGAAAAACGTATTGTTCAAAATAATAGAAAATAAATTCTTATTTAAAAGAAAACATTAAAAAAATTGACTCAGCTACTTTTATGAAATTAATTTAATGATACATATTCATAACTTTATTAATTAAATAATCATGGCCGATCATTTAGCTTCGATTCATGGAACTGAAAAAGATAGAGTAAACTGTCCTTTTTATTTTAAAATTGGGTATGTACTCTTATTAATAGAGCATGTAGGCACGGTAGTAAGTGTTCTCGCCTTCATAATAAACCCACATCTAGTCAAACTATTCTATTCGTTAATCTATACCAAAATCCAGCCTTAAAAGCACCTGTAGGCAAAGATGGTTTACCAAAACCAAAAAATCCATACAAATCTCAAAAGCAATTTGAAGTATTTTTATTGATAAAGTTTTTTTATGAAGATCTTTTTCAAGAAATGTCCTTTTTTGGCGATATCGATAATATCTATGTTTGTGATAATTTATCTGATCATCTAATAGGTAATGTTTATGTAAAATTTCTAAAAGATAAGTCAGCAATGAAAGCTCTCAAGTCTGTTAGTGGTAGATTTTACGATAAAAGACTGATTGTCGCTGAAACATCTCCTGTTACTGACTTTAGAGAATCAACATGTAGACAATACGAAGATAATACATGCAATAGAGGCGGATATTGTAACTTTATGCACTTAAAACCCTTAAAAAGGTAATTTATATTTTAACAGATCTTTTAGAAATAAGATATTTTCTTTAAAAAAAAATAAACAATAACAGTTTGAATTATAAATTAATTGAATGAATAACCATAAAATAAGTAATTTAATTTTTACCTTAAATATTAGTTTACTTCACGGCTTTTATTGTTATTATGAAATACTTAAAAATCGAAAAATTTCATTCTCTTCGAGGAGCAAGAATAAGTCATCTAAACAAAAAAAAATTACCAATAATAATGTTAAAAGTAAATTGGAAAGTTAATGATATATTAATAGGATGGAACTTATAGCTGGTAAAAATTATGGGTAAAGGGAAGATTCAAAAAATGTATCTGTCGATAGTTTGAAAAAGTTTGAAGATAACATTATGTTAAATTTCGATAAGGTATAATACTATTCATAAGAATAACAAGTCTCTACAAAGATTAATATTGAATAACTCTCAATTAATACCTTTTATTGTAAATGAACAACAGAGAAAGTATACTCTATTATTTTTAGCATAAATCATTTTTCACCGATTTTAAAAGACTTGGTATTAGCTAATATAACGACAAAAATTGGATCCTCTTCGGATTTTCCTGACTTTCAGAGTTCAATTAGCTATTTATAGATAGAAGTCCTATTGATATCGCTCTCAACTACGATCAGTTAGATCTTTTGAAAATGTACCTATCATCGATAGAGGCTCTTAATTCTGATGTTAATAACTATAGAAAATATCTGGTTTTGTGCAAAACAAAAGGAATTAATTTGTTTTCAGAGCCGCAATTTCAAAATGAATCTTCACAATTTAGATATATTAAAACATTAAAAGTGGTTTATAATTGGTTTTTTGAAACCTTATATATAAGAAATTTCGACTATGCCCTTGAAAAAAATAAAATTACTTATCTTCTAATGAATAATAATGAAAAGGATAGTAATCATTTTTGGACTACTTCAGAATCCACAGAAAATTCAATTTTACTTAAAACTAATAAAGATCTTAATATTCATTATAATTACATAACTTTTTCACGAAGAAAAAAAAACAATGAAAACTATCACCTAATTTATAACGAAAAACTAAAAAATAAAATATGGATAAATGCACCTGAAAATTCTAAAGCAATATTTAGTTCTGAATTTAAGATGAAAATGAAACTACTATCCCAAAGCTTCTTAATTTAAATTTAGTAATTATAAATGATTATAACCCAAACTAACTAAGATATCCTCAGTTTCAGTTGTGTTATAGAAGCTTACAAGAACCTTTTTTTTGTTATCGAATCTTATTCAATTTAGGTTACGTGTTTAGCGAATTGATTTTTTTTATTTTGGTATCTAGAAGATTTTCTAGTAAATTCTTGACATTTTTCTTACTAAATCTTTTGTCAATCCTAAAAGTCTATAAAAATATTTAAACAATAGTATTATAGTTTTTAATCAGGAATCTTGATTTTTGAGATATTTCCAATTTAATATCGTAAAAAGTAGGTTCTTTTAAATAATTTTTAAATATAAGTGAGATTTGGATTTTATTTTGTTTATATTTTCTAATTATTTTATTTTTCATGTAAATATCTATATTATTATAGTAAAAAAAGTAAAACACATTAATACATTAATGACTGATTATAGTTTTTATTTAAAGGAGTCCTATCAAGAAGTGAATGAAATTAATAAGAAAAATCATAAATCAAAGTTTAAGTTAACTCATATTTTAAAAATAAAAAAATTTAAACGTGTACTGTCTTGGATGATTTTCTATAGGTACTTTTTTTCAAAGTAGAAAACTATTTTTTGATTTGTCTTTATTGTTGCTGCTTCAAACATGTAAATACTTTTTTATTAGTTAATGTAGATTTAGTCTACAGATCAATATCCTCCAAAACTAATAACTTTAAGAGCATCAAATTTAGTAAATGTATTAATAATGATAAAATCAAAAATGCATCAAACTTTTCTGTTTTTCTGAAGAATCATTTCTTATCTCATATTTCAGGTGTAAATACTGTAAGCAATTTTCTCAACAATAATAATATGGTTTTAGGCGGCGGTCTGAATGGTAAGATAAAATTATGGGATTTTCGTCATAAAATATCCCTAATAAAAAGCTTTGGGTTCAGTAGAAAACCTATAACTCATATTTTATCTAATCCTGAAACAAACCATATCGTCATAAATGGTATAGGAAAAACAATACACATATTAGATCCTTACACATTTAGGGACAAATATTGCGTTAATATAAATAAAAATTTTACATGCCTTCTTTTATCAAAAAGTAATCCTAACATATTATTTACGGGGTGCTCTGACGGGAACATTTACGAATGGGATCTAGAATACCATGTCCTAAAAAATACCTATAAAAACCATTTAGGGAAAGTTACAACCATCTGTAGTCTAAAGGAAAAAGATTATTTTCTTTCTGCAAGTGAAGACAAAACATTCGGTTTATGGAAAATTAACACGGCTCATAAAATTAAAAAAATATCTAGAACGTTTGCAGGTAACATAAATAACTCAAGCACTCCTTTTTTAGACTCATCATTGGTATGTTATAATTCAAAAGAAAATAAAGTCTAATAAGTACTTATAGATTTTAATTGCGACAAACGATATTCATAATTTATGTAATGTCAAACAAACGTTAACTGGACATATAGTCAATAATTTTAGGTGCGATCTTATGATAGTCGAAAAAAACTTTCTTATTGCTTCAGGAGATGCTTTTGGAAAAATTCACTTCTGGTTTTGGAACATAAAACGAAGTCCGATAAAATCTATAATTGCGCACAAAAGGGCAGCAACTAGCCTTTTATCTCAATATTCTGGTGATTTCTTTATAAGTGGTAGCTGGGATGGCTATATAAAAATATGGAATTTCAGTAAGGAGATCTCTGGTGCCATAATTTAATGCACCTGGAAGTGTCAGAGCTAATAAATCTAGATCCTGTTCTATCAAATTTAATATCTATTATAGAATTTTTCTCATCAAGGGTTGTTCTTTTGTCCATATTTACATCAAGCTTATTCAACAATTTTTGTTTAAACTTATGCCACACAAAGATAAAACCATCTTCAGTTCCTGTTAATATAATACCTTTTTTTGATAGATCTATGCATGTAAAAAAGGATTTTTTTAAATTAAATAAAGGAGTAACTATTTTATTGTTCTTATATTTAATAGAATACCTCAGAATTTTTTACTTTAAAAAATAAATCTATTGATACCCCATAAATGAAGCCATCATTGGAAAGTTTTAGATCTCTAAGTGCATTATTAAATTTATTAATAGAACCAGTACATTTTGCAGTTCTCAAATCCCAAAATTTGATAGTCCTATCAATACTAGCTATTAATTTTAAAAAAACTTGAAATGATTTTAGGATTTTTTCTATCGGATATTATCTTCATTATAGTATTCTCATGACCACGCATTGAATTCACTTCTTTATTAGATCTTGTATCCCAAACCTTAATAACACAATCTCTTCCTCCACTGAATAATATTTTCAATGGGTTAAACAAATTTATCGTATAAACACCAGATTTATGGCCATAGTATTGGTTAATTACACGATTTTGTTTAAGGTCCCAACATTTGATTGTTTTATCTAGACTTGCAGAATATAATAAATCTTGATCTTGATCTACTAATATATCAGTAATTTGATCAATATGACCAGGTAATGTAGATAAAAGCCTACCTTTAGGAAAATTCCAAATTTTTATTGTCCTATCTGAGGATCCAGTAAAAAATAAAGAATTAGAATAATTAAAATCTATTGATCTAACCCATCTATAAATAATACCGGTACCCTAAATGAGCAAAAATAGTATTATATATCTTCCATTTGAATCTAATTGCCATTTCTTTTTTTTGCGTTTTATCATGATACTGTTTTCTAATAACATTGCTTAATCTATATTCAAAGTAATTACATTTTTCTTTTTATATCATTATTGGAAGTACATTTATTTTTTTTTATTGACAATATTTTTTCGATTATACTTTCTATTTTTATAAATTAAACGTCTTGAATTTTTTTCCATGATAAACTTATTTTCATTAATGATTTTTTGGTGTATTACAAATTTGTTATTTTTATGATTACCCATTATCCTTTATAATAAAAATTATAACAATTGTTTTTTTATAAGAATGAAAGGTCTATATAAAAAAAGAATACAACACCTTCTTTTTACAAAAAGAATTAAAAATTTCAAAAAGAATTTACAAAAAAGTCAAAATAAAAAGATCAAAATAAATTACTTTAGAAACTTTATTAATAATTTAAAAATATTTAATAATAAAAAGAAGAATGATTCATCAATAAAGGACAAAAATAATATTAAAAATATTACTCCTAGTAAAATAGTTTTTATAGAGAAGGAATTTGCTTTATATATTTCAAAGTTATTCTTATCAAATAAAATATACAAATCAATGACTAAAGTATGTTCATAAAGCATTAGATCCGTTGCTATAATTTTTGTTTCTCTCTAGGATATAATAGAATTGATAACACTAAATTCTTTAAATGGATGAAAAGTCGTCAAAAAATTTCAAAATCTATACTTGTAAAATTTATAAAATTAGATTCACAACCTTCTCTATAAAATACATAGCCTTAAATTTTATGAGACAGAATATAAAGAACTAAAAAGTAAGAAAACTATAGATAGAACACGAAAATGAATAAAACAACATGATAAATACCTTTTAATTAGCCAGTTATATTGTTATCTTACAATTCATGGATTCCTTAAAAAGTTTATGCCACTCATTAACTATACAAGATTTAGATATTAAGCTTCAAATTTATAAACAAATAAAAAACAACATCAAGCACTATAATTTTTTTAATGTCATAAAAAATTCTATCAATAAACTTCCACTAACTCTAGCTATAGTTAGAATGGTATTAAATAAAAAATAGCCTTTGATTATTGAATTAAATTTAGATAGGATAAGAATTTTTAATGATAAAATATTTTATTTTTTGATTAATAAACCTTTAAAATTACTATCAATACTAGAAACAACAATAAGTGAAGTAATATTTAATAAATTTAACTTACTGACTAATAATGTTAAAGTTTAACTATCAATACTAGCTAATTTTTGTTTCAGTTTTGAAACCCGAGATACCTTATGTCCTAAATCATCTTCTAATTGACAAACTTATCATAACTAACATCCAAGTCTCTCAATTAGAATTACTTTGTTTGGCCGGTATGCAAGAAAAGTATAATGAAAATCAAAAACTCAGAAGTTCTTTAAAAATAAATAGTTAATCAAAAAAATTTAATATCTCAAAAAAAAATTCAACTTAGTTTAGTTTATTTTAGTAAAATCCAAGCTTGGTTGCTTGATAAAAAAAGCAGAAAAATTCAACCTATTAATATATATTTTCATGAAGATTTAATATCCAATATAAAAATATGGGATACTGTAATGGTTGTAGGAATATTAAAAACATTAGCCTCCAGCAATAATTTTATAGTTTCTAACACAAGTATTTACTATGAATACATTATTATAGGATTAGGATATAAAAAATTCAATTATTTATTCGACATCAAACTTGAGTATACATTTATTAAATAGGTCAAAAAAACAATTGAATATTTTTTCTAAATTTTTTAGTTTAGCCTCAACTCCTTATTTATATTACATAATTATTAACCATATAATACCAAATATTGGAGGTATAATAAATATAAAAAAATGTATCCTATGTATGATTCTAAGCTCTTCTTCTAAAAACCGTATTAAAAAAAATTTTAGGTCTAATACAAAATAGTAATGTAAATGCGTTATTCTACAGCGATAACCTTGGATTTAAAAAACATATTTTCAAGATATTAAGTTACTATAATCAAGAAATGATCGAATTCAATAGTTCCTACCATATTCATGATTACAAATTAAGTACAATAGATAAAAAATCAACCTTAAGACAAAATTATTCCAACAAATTTTTTCTCTTATATTCCAATGCTTTTGTACTGATAGATAGATTTGAAAACATGGATTTTAATACAAAAGCATTACTAGAGGAAATTATGACATACGGTAAGATTTCAATAAATTATAATACTAAAATATATTTCTTTTCATGTACACCTAGAATTTTTTCTTGGTATAACATAAAAGCTAATAAGTAGCAATAAATATAACTAGATTCAATAAATTTGATCTTGTAAAAAATATGATGGAAAATTTTTACTTAAACAATAAATTTGATCTATTATTTAAAAATTACATTCACAATTCTAGACTTTCAAATCTATTTAGTACAATAACTGATAAGTATTCTTTTAGTCTTCAAACAGTAATATTTTATAAACAGTTTTCTTTTCCTAAGATTTTATTAAGAAAATATTTATTATTTACTAGATCTTACGTAGAACCTATAATTACCAAAGATAAACTCAATTACTTAATTTATTACTATTTAAATCTTAGACTATTAAACAAAAAAATTAAAGTTTAAATCAGTTAATTAGAATTTATTACCATCTATTCATTTTCTTATTTCTATTATAAAAATATCTATTTGTGTGGCCAAAATTAATTGTAATCTCACAGTTAGTTTTTCTCATTTAAAAGAAGCCATAAAAATAACAAATTCATCTCTGTTATATAACAAATATTATTTCTTTATAGAAAAAAGTAATTATCTAAAAAAAAGAACAAAATTATAATAAAATTATAACAACCAACATCAATAACTAAAAATAAGGTAGTATCTAATGTTTAAAAAATTAATTAAAAATTAAATATTACATTTTAAATAATGAAATTATCTGTAAATAACCTATATGAAAAAAACAACGAAAATACTTCTAATAAAGAATACCATATTTATACAAACAACTACTCAAAAGAAGAATCAAATGATAACAAAAGGCTAGAAGATTTCTCATTACAATATTTACAAGACTTTTTTAAGGAGAAAAGTAGAATGGATGATCAAATTGACTTATATCTTAGATCTAAAAACATAATATTAGATCAATCCAGAAAGCCAACTGAAAATATGATTAATAAATTAACTAGACGAACTTTTTCATTTTTTCAAAAAAAAAGTCCCTTACATGATCTATCAAATAGTTATTTTTACTGTAATTCTATCAAAATTTTTGGTACAACATCAAATGATAAAATATTAGATCATGAATCTCTAAAAAACTTTTTATCTCTTCAAACTAAAACCATTTGTAATAAAAAACAACTTTTTAATGATATTAATATGTTACAACAATTAAAATTGTTCAAATCTGTGAAATTTTTCATTATAAATAAAAACCAAGGATCCTACGATATTATTATTAATCTTCAAAAAGAAAAAATTGGCAAAATCCAAAAACTATCTTTTGTTAATTGTAATATTTTGCCAAACTCATTAAAAAGTTCTATAATAGAACATTTTATCGGGAAAGATAACGATGTTATCAATGTCAGCTTAATAAAAAAAATAGTAGATAACTGGTACCATGATTGGGATTATCTAGGTTCCACGGTACATGGAATAGTAGGCATTAAAGACAATAATTTAAAAATCGTGGTTAGAGAAGCCTACTTGAATTCTTTGAACGTTGGGTTTGTATCAGAATACGATGAAGATGATGAAGAATATGAAAAAAATTTTCAAATTAAACGCTTCTATGAAAATTTATTGGATCCTTTCGTCAAAATTTTTCATTCTCTCTTTAATATAAAAATTGGACAGCCTTTTAACAGATCAATCAAATCAGAGATTCTAAAATATATCAATAATTTAGAAATTATTAACTCTTTCTCTTACTACGAACAGCATATGCCTACTTCTGATGATTATAGATATTTTCCATTTTTATTTGATAATAATGAAAACATGTTTATCGATGTTTTTTATGAATTAGGCATGTGTACATTATCCTCAATGTTTGTCAGACTAACATTAGGCTTCAGCCGATTAAATAACGAAATGAAAGGCATGTCTCCAGAGTATTACTTTGAGAGCGATTGGGAACTAATTTCAATTAAAAAAAAAATTCAAGTATTTAATCT
Source organism: Bigelowiella natans (assembly GCF_000002455.1). Taxonomy (NCBI): domain Eukaryota; phylum Cercozoa; class Chlorarachniophyceae; genus Bigelowiella; species Bigelowiella natans. The sequence continues at coordinate 94,697 of NC_010005.1, forward strand.
ATACTACAACAAAAACGCTAGTATTTATAGCGATATGTATGATGAAATCGAAATGCTTTGTGAATTATTTATGCCATACTTCAACTACAGTGACGATATTCACAACTTGTTGAATTTCCGTTTAATACTATTTATTGAAGATGGATTATTATCTTTAAGTGACTTACATGACAATCATAGTATTGATAACGATAATGATACAGACCTTTTACTAAATTTTTGGGAATTTGAAAAAGATGAAATATTATATTCAAAACAAAAAACTATTAGCCCACTAGCTAAAAATAATTATCATTACGACGAGATAGAAAGAAATAAATACACACAAAACTTTGAAGAATTTCAGGTAATGTGTGATGATCAGTCTGACCCTGACGAGGATGATGGTGATGATGATATTTATTATGATTACGATGAAGATCCTTTCGAAACCTATAGACTTGGTATTAAAATGATGTTCGAAGAAGAAGTATCTGATACAGCTTTCGTGGCACTGAATTATTTATTAAATTATACAATAATAGAAGATGACTATGAAAGTTATCTTGATAATACTGAAAACGTCTATAATAATATCAACACCATAAACGATACCCCACCTTTATTATATAATAATCAAAATATTGATCCTAAATTAGCAATGCAGTTTCTTTTTAATTATAATGATTTACAAATAAAATCGTGGAAAATTAGTGGCTTCAAAAGTTCTTATTTTTTTGAAACCGGCTTATCTCTTAATGGTTTACAACAAAAAATGTTGTTTGAATTAACAAACTACTCAACATTGTATCAGAAGAAAATAGGAGCACTTAACGGTATTACTTTAATTCTTCATAATAAATTTGGTTATAACATAGGACAGCTGCCATTTTATGAAGCTTTTATATTAGGGGGTTCTAAGTCAACCAGAGGATATTCTGATGGAGAAATAGGTATGGCTAAGAATATGTTACAAATGTCCATAGAGATCCGATTATCAATAAATTCTTACGTAGACAAATTATTTAATTTTTTTGATTATTCAAGTGATTTGGATTCATCTAAAAATCTAATATACAATCCAGGGGATTACAAACTTTTTAGTGGCCAAGGATCAAGTTTTGGAATAGGCTTCTTTATTGGTTCAGGTAGAATAGAATACGGAATTAATACTTTGAAGAATACGCCATTTTTAAATCTTGAATATGGTGAGAAATATTAAATAATAGCATATTTTGTTTTTCGATAATATTTTATTAATTTATACATTTTCTTTCTATATCTAGCTCTTCCTGAGTTTTTTACTTTTTTATCACTTTTTGCGATAAATTTTGTCTGATTTCTTACTTTTCCTGCTCTTGTTAACGAACCATGAACTTTACCTATTTGTTACAAAAAAAACCCATTATTAGACAAAATGTGTAGCGATTAATATTTTAAAAATAGGATTATTTTATAACAATAGTAAATTAAAAAAATTTAGAATACATAGAAATTTGGAATTCTCCAAAAAACATTTCATTGGGATTTAAAAACAGTCTACGTGTAATATTTCCCACACCTACTAATTTATTTTCATTTTTATCAGTCTCAATTACAAAATCAGTAAAACCTTTTTTAACATGAATATCTAATAATAAACCATTATCGACGTTAAAAAATAGTTTTGTTTTGTATCCATTCATATAAATTCTCTTAAATTTTTTATCTATAGTTTTTATTGGAACTTTTTGTATCTAAAAATAGAGAAGAATCCACTTGAAACTTGTTGACTGATAAAAATTCTCTTTCTGAATAATAATTTAATCCTTGTAAACCATATAACCGTGTAGTCTCATTAGATAACATATTATAAGATTTTAAATCTAGAATTACTATCGATTTGAAGAATAAACGATAGTCACCTTTTTTTTTATAATAAACTTTTATTAATTATCAGTGACTTACAGGTAATTTGAGAAAACTTAAATGATTTACTATTTTTGATTATATTTAAGGTTTCAAGGACAAGAATTTCAATCTAATAAAATTAAATTTTACAATTTTATACGATACTAAAAAATTTTTTGATGGAGTATTTTCAATCAAGACTAACCTATAGAAGTCCGACAAATTTTGGTTTGCTTTTGAGTAAGTCTAAATTAAATTTGTATACCTTTCCTACTAGCGACCACTTATTTATTTTATTGTTTTTAAAATCTAAAATATTTGAATAATTTTTTAGAGGAAAGAAATTTCTCAACTTTAATCTAATGGGTATTATTTTTACTCTTCTGTTTTGTAATATTTATTATCTTTCATTGATTCTATATCTATCTTTAACGATTCATCGTTAAAATAAAACACCATTTTTTTATCACTTTTAATTGGTAATGTTAGAATTTTTTCACAAGTATTTACATATTTATTATAATATTTTTTGTTAGATAAAAATAAATTTTGATAAAAAAATTTTCTTTTTATTAGTTACATACTTCTGAAACACCTTGTCTATCATTTAATTATTTAAATGTTTTATATATACAACATAATTTAGAAGAATGCATTGAATTTTAAAAATTTTTTATTATTGCAATATTTTCTTAAGCAATGAGGAATTTTAACACCTTCTTTAACTTGAAAATTCTCCACAAGCGCACACATTAACCTTTCAGTAGCGGCAAGTGTACTATTAAAAGTACACATGTCACAATCAAAAGAATTTTGTGTTTTTATCTTGGATTTAAGACTATTTGACTATTATTTAGCGGATTACTTGCATGTTTAAACAATTTGTACAGGATACTACTTCCCGATAGGTTTTCGATCCTGGAAACCATGCTTCAATATCATATTTTATAAAAGAAAAAGAATTCAATTCTGAAGAATTCATCTCAACTATCTGGTAGGGTAGTCTAATTTGTTGATAAAATTTTTCAGATCTTTCTAGTAAAAGCTGAAATTCTTTATTTTTTAAGAAATATCTGCTATAAGAAATGATGAATTGTTCAATTTTCTCAAATTGATGCACCCTATTTTTGCTTTTGTAACCTAAAAAGACCTCCAGAATCAATACCATGACTCCCAGCTTCCTTTCTAAAACAAGTCGAATAACAACAAAGTTTGAGCGGAAGATCACTAATTTTATAAGTATTATTATACATTTGAGAACAAATCGCTTGCTCTGCTGTTGCAATTAAGTAAAAAGTATTTTTAGCAATTGGTATCTTATATAATTGATTCTTAAAATCCAGTATTTGTACGCATTTTTTCATTATTTGCTATTATACACAATCCTACTTTTCTAAGGAATAAAGGGGCCCAAAGTTTAACATGTTGTTGCGTTTCTAAATACTCCAGACCAAACTTAACTAATGCTAAATTTAAATCCAATCCAAAGCCCTTGAGAAAATATCCCCTATTTCCTGCTGCTTTTAAACCGTTATTTAAATCTACTATATCTAATTTCCTCATTATTTCTACATGTGAATACCTATAAAAAGGTTGTCTCTTAAATTTCTTTATAATTAGGCTATTTTTCTATTTTAAATAGCTATACATTATCACATTTGAAAGGCACAAAATAAGATACTCTTTCATATCTTTCCATTTTTACTTCGTTTAAAGTTGACTTTAAATCAAAGCCAACTGATATGAATTGATACATATTACTTATGGTTTTCCTACCGCTGATTTGAAAAATTTTTTTGCATATATTTCGTTGTACTTTTTGATCTGTTTAACTTTTTCTTTACAGTATTTGCTTATCAATTTATTTTCTACTGAGTATAAAGCTTTTTCAAATTTAACTGTTTTTATTTTATAAGTTTCAATCAATCGTAAAATATTTACTATTGAAAATAGTCTAACTTTGTGTTTTGAGCAATGTAAACATTTAATAGATATTATTAATTAATCTTTATTAAAAGGGATAATTATTGGTCCAAAAAGTTTAATATGGTTTAAAAATTTAAATAGTCCATCAATCTTAAAACGAGTTATTAAATTTCTCCAGCATATATTGAACTGCAGATAGAATATTTTAATCTGTAAAGAGATAGCTATAGTGTTTAGTTTACTAATATTTTTTTTATTAATCCCGTAAAAATTCTTTATTCTAATTTTTCTATCCTATTATGAAGTTTATTACGAAATAAATGAATACAACGTCTATACTCGAAGTAGAATATGAAAATCGTTCAATAATAATTACTTTAATATTTCTCAGTAAATAATCAGTACTCATTATAGTAGTCATAGAATGAACAAATTCTTTGGATATAAATAAATACACTTGCCTGTCTAGATAAGATCCTCTTAGTGACAAATGATTAAAACATATTGAAAAATTAATTTTTTTCAAAAATCGAAATTCATAAAATTTTGACATAATTTTTAAAGAAAGAAAAAATTTAGTTATTTTGAACCTTTCCTTTTACTTTGAATAAGACCAATAATAATTTTTTCTTATGAATACTTTCCTTTTTACAGATTTTTTTTATTCTAAAAATTATATCAAAAGCATTATCAGACATATTTTGAATATGGGAGAGTAATATGAATCCTGGATTATTGTAAATTGGTTTCAAAAGAGTGAGTTTTCTTATATTATAGTAATTAATTTTACGCATTTTTTTATCTGAATCAACACACCTAAGTGATATCAATAAACATTAAATAACTTTTAGATATTTCAAGTCTAATTTTATTTTTATTTAATAAGAAATCGTTGTTACATTTATAATACATGAAACTAGTTTTTGCTTTTATGTAAGACTTACTTGCCATATGCAATTATAAATTAATTATGTGCTCCATTGTTACTTTGAAAAATGAAGAGTTTAGAAAAGTACTATCTGTTAAAAAATAACTACTATGAAATGCTTTATCGAAGAGGTTACTATGTTGAAAAAGTATTACAAGTAATTCTAGAAAGTTTTAAATCTAAATTATTCTCAATTTAAAAAAAAATGTATTGAAAAGAAAAGGTATTTCAAATCATTTAAAATCATAAATCATTTGAATGATACAAATAACAAAGTATAAAACTATTCACAAGATAATAGGATTTTATAATAATAAAGGTTTGATTGATGTTAACTATCTTGGAGTATTCATATAATTTATTAGTTAAAAATAGAAAAAGCAAAAACAAATAATTCAAACAGCATAATTTTTATTACTAAACGATACTTAAGCAAACAAACCAATATCGCACTAAGTCATTTTAGGAGAAATTTCAACATAGAAATTTTTTTCGAGTATGAAATTTTAATTAACCCTATTAAACATTTCCTAGTCCCCAAACATGTCTTATTAGCGCCAGATATTAAAAGAAAAATTTTAAAAAGTTATAACGTAAAAGATTCACAGTTACCTAAAATTAAGGTATTAATTTATGATATAGTTATCAGATCCAATCTCCAAATATTATGGAGCTAAAAAAGGGAATATGTTTAAAATTATTAGATTTTCAGAAAATATAGGAGTATATTTGAGCTATAGAATAATAAACTGAATCCGTCGAGCTGGATTCGAACCAACAACCAAAAGATTTTTCAATTACAGTCTTACGCTCTACCATTGAGCTATCGACGGGCAATTCTAATCAGTCCCCTTAACCACTCAGGCATGGTCGCCATTTCGCGACCAACAGGATTCGAACCTATGCGAGTAAACTCAACTGATAATTAATATTTAATAATTTTCTGCATGCAAATTATTTTAATCATTAATAGTATAATTATATGATAAAGAGTTTTACTCAAACTAAGATCCATTTATTCAATATAAAAAAGGATTTTACAAATTTAAGACTAGATCTTAAAAGCTATGCAAAAAAAACAAATAAAAATAATAAATACGTATTAAAGAAAAAATCTTACAGGAAAAATTTTGATTTTGATTTTTATAACGATTCATTAGGACTTTTAAAAAAGAACAATTACAAACATCAAAAAGACAGATATGTAGATTTTTTTAAATCTATTCTCTTCTCAGAAGATTATTTTAAGTTAGAAGAAAAAAAGCTATTACTGACTATTTTATTAAACTTTTCCGATTTTTCAAATAGCAATAAGAAATTTATTCTATCTTTAAAACTAGATAAAACATCAAAAGAATTAGGATCCCTTAACCTTAAAGATTATTTTCTTAAATCACTACGATACGACAAAATTTTTGATACTCTATTACAAGAAAATTACTCAATAAGTAAGAAATCCAATCATGATCCTGAATTTTCTAATAGAAATTATAAAACTAAATCTGATTCTTTTTATCAAGGAATACTTGTCATTGTAAACGCTTATTCAAATTTTTACAATTTTTATTCAAAAGATGACTTAGAATACTTTTCATACTATCTATTGAAAGAATTTTTATCATATTTAGACTTTAATAAAAAATATGATACAACTAACTGGGATCCTAAAAATGAAAATTTGGATCTTAAAAACTTACTAGCTTTCGTTGAGTTCTTTTTATATATAAAATTCAAATACATGGATAACAACTCAATAAAAGTTAATCCAGAACCCTCACCTATCACTATACACATCTTTAAACCTTTACTAACACAATATTTGGTTAATTCTTTTAAAAAATGGTATTTCAACTATCAATACTTTCATTATTTAATGGCTTTTAGTCAAGTATTTGTGAAACTGGAATATAATCATTTTAAGAATGAATTTGAAAAAGATCTTCAATTAAATGAAAATAACTTATCTATGAGAGGCAATTTTGACTCATATCTAGAATTAGATTCAATTACAAAATCTCGAATGAAGAACTATTTTTTTGACAAAGAATTTAACAATTTACACGATCTAAATTTACCTTATGCTAAACAATTTTTATACAATATGTACATACAAGAAAATTCATCACATGCTTTGAATTATTATTCATATATTTCTACAATTTCAAAGTTTAAATTTAATAGATCCTTAACTAAAGATAACATTTCTCTAAACTTAATTAGAAAATTATATAGAAAAATGGTATTTCTGAAAATGAAAAATAATATTGAACGAATAAAATATGTATATAAACTAGCCTTCCTACTGAATTTATATAGTATAAAAAACTGTAACATTTCAAATCTTTGCGAATTCTATACAAACTTTTTGGATTTTACTGATAGATATAATTATTCTTTAAACCATAACTTGTTGGAAAAACAGTTTTCTCAGTTTTTCAACTCTTTTGAAAAAATATTTCATATTTTCTTCAGTATAAAATCTACATTTTCAAAACAAAGACTAAACTCTTTTTATACCTCTACTGGTAATATACTAGTAAAAAAAAATTCATGTCTTAAAAATAAAAGGAAATATAATTTTCATACATTTAATAGCAATAAAATCAACCACCTCAGGGTAAGCTTACCAAGAAAGACATTCAAGAAAAATGTTATTAATGAAAGTGATCGCTTTTTCGATATTCACTCCAAAAAATCTAAAGAAAATATAGAATTCGTGAGGGATACTTATTTAAAAAAATACCCTAAACACCTAAACTCTAAATGTATATTACAAGCTCTTACTGTCTTAGGTAATTACGATACTTTATTCATACCAGAAAACAATACTGATAACAAAACTAAGCTAAATAAAAATATCCTAAGAATAAATAGAACCTTTATGGCTGGAACCTACGGAATTTTTAAGAACATCCATAAGAGAAGTATGTATGATAATTATAATTTTGTTAAAACTAACTATTTCCATCTTGTATTAGATTATCAGAACTTATTAAGAAATAAAACTTTGGAAAAAAGATTATACCTTGACTATAATGTTTCATATAATTATTTTTTTCTCAACTATTTTAAGATTTTAGTCAAAAGTTCTAATTCGACTTCCAGCTTATATTCACTAGCTCTTATCACTTTCGTATTGTTTAAAAAATACAAAATTTTATGGCATTTGCCATTAAAAAATTATTTGTTTTTTCGAATGAAATATTTAGAATACAGTGGTTTCGAACTAGACGAAATTTCAAATCCTGATTATTACTGTTTTGACAAGTTTATTAGGAATAGTATTAACGCAAGGGATAAGTCTATCGTAAATTATTATTTATCAAAAGAAACTATCACCATAATTTTAAAAATAAGTTTGGTTCTTTTCTATGTCAGTAAAAGAAAAAATAGATCTTTAAGATATCTTTTAGCATTTATTAATATTAGTAGCAATTCGAATGTAAAACTAAGTAATATAACGAATAGTCGAAAAAAATTATTATATCTCCTAAATGTGTATTTTAGAAAAATAAATAAAAAAAATATCAATAGAATAAAATCTATCATAAAAGTATTAAATCTCAGCAAAGAAGAAACTAAGTATATTTTAAGTAATAAATAAATATTTTTTAATTATACATAACGATTAAAGTATAAATATGAACGCAAAGAAAACCTATTAAAAAACCTTCTCTTTCCAGTACTAATAACAGCAATCAATTGGTGTAATTTCAATATTCATAAAAATGGTAATCTATAGTGGCACAAATTTTATTAACTACATTTTAATTTTGATTAAACTATTATGATAATGAAAATAAAAAGTGTTTCAAAGCTAAATCTTCATGGAACAATAAATGAAAGATATATAAGAGCAAAAAATAAAAATATTCAGAAGAATATTAAATATAATCTAAAAAAAAATCATATTTCAATGCTTTGGAATAAAAACTATTCTATCGTAAATGACAGAAGTACCATATGCCATGTAACAATAGATCCTAGTAAATTCAGCGAAGATTTAACAAATATTTTAGCACTAGCACAAATGGAAGCTGCTGCTAGAAGTACTTTCAAAATCACAGGACCTTTTATACTACTTGGCATTTTAATGGCTCGTGGTAGCACAACAGGTTATGCTATGCTCAAAACTTGGAAAGTAAATTACTTGAAGGCAAGAATAGAAGCCGATAAGATAAGATCAGATTTGACCAATCTATTTGGAGAGTTACCCGAAACATATAGTTTTGATGATGAGGCTCATCGTATTCTGGATTATGCAGAAAGATACGCAAACTTTTTCGGATTGGTACAAATTGAAACTATACATGTTGTCATGGCAATGTTTAGATATAAAAGAAGTAACGCATATAGAATTATTGAAACAATAACACCAAATTTTGAATCATTGGAAGAAATAGTAGATAATATAAGGCCTAACATCTCTTTAAAAAGAGACAGTAAAGGATTTATTTATCAAGCACAAAAATCAGAACTACCTGAATTAGACCCTGAATCTGAAGATATTATTGATACATTTGGAGTAGATTTAACCGAGAAAGCCGAATTCGGCGAAGGAGATCCAGTTATAGGAAGAAAAAAAGAAATTGATAGATTGATCAGAGTCCTTGCAAGAAAGTCTAAAAATAATCCTTGCTTAGTTGGTGACCCAGGAGTAGGTAAAACAGCCATTGCCGAAGGTCTTGCTTATAGAATATGGAATGACGAAGTTCCAGAATTTTTAAAAAATAAAAGGATCATCAATTTGGAGCTAACTAAAATTGTTGCTGGATCCAAATATCGAGGTGATTTCGAGTCCAGAATTTTATCAATAATAGAAATGGCTAGATTCGAAGATAGTGTTATTTTATTTATTGACGAAATCCATACAATAATGGGGGCCGGATCCAGTGAAGGTACATTAGATGCAGCTAATATGCTCAAACCTCCTCTTTCTAGAGGTGAAATATCATTGATCGGTGCAACTACTGAAGAGGAATTTAGAAAATATATAAAAGCTGATGGAGCGCTAGAAAGAAGATTCCAAGCTGTTAAAGTACCAGAACCTACAATATCAGAAGCCATTCAAATACTACACGGAATTAAAAAAAATTTCGGAAATTATCATGGAGTAGTTTATAGTGATGAAGCAATAGAAGCTTGTGTAAAATTTTCTAAACAATACATCTCCGATAAATTTTTACCTGATAAAGCCATTGATTTATTGGATGAATCAGGAGCATTCGTAAAAATGAAAGAAGGATATGCAATAAAAAATATAGAAGATTATACATTCTTAATAAAATCATACAGGGAAACTAAGAAAGCTGTGGTTGAAAAAGATATTCAAAAGTTAAAAGCAACACTCATTACAGAGATCAAAGCACTAAAAAAAGTCGAACAGGTACTACAAAAAATAAAACTTAGCCAAGAAGCAATAAAAAGAGATATAAACAATATCAGAGTAGTAAAAGTTCCTGACGTAGAGACTGTGATCGAAGAAATGACCGGAGTTAAAATAAAAGAAGTATCCAAATCAGAATCTGAAAATCTATTAAACCTTGAGTCAATCTTACATAAAAGCGTAATTGGACAAGAGGAGGCTGTTACAGCTGTATCCAAAGCAATGAGAAAATCAAGAGTTGGATTAAGAGATCCTAAAAGACCTATTGCTTCTTTCATTTTTGCTGGCCCTACTGGGGTAGGAAAAACAGAACTTGCCAAAACTCTATCTAGAGTTTACTTTGATTCTGAAGATGCAATGATTCGATTTGATATGAGTGATTTTGCTGAAAAGCATAATGTATCTAAATTAATAGGATCACCTCCGGGCTATATAGGGTATTCAGACGGCGGCCAATTGACAGAAGCTGTTAGAAAAACTCCTCACTCATTGGTACTTTTCGATGAACTAGAAAAGGCTCATCCAGATGTTTATCTACCTTTATTACAAGTTCTTGATGATGGTAGGTTAGCAGATTCTAAAGGAAAAATAGTAGATTTTAAAAATACAATAATTATACTAACATCAAATTTAGGTGCTAAAGAAGTAGAAGCTCGAAGAAAAGCGATCAAACAGTCATCTGAAACTGAGGATATATCAGAAAAAGAATCTTTTTCAATTTACAATGCCGCTATAGCAGAGTACTTTAGGCCAGAATTTCTAAACAGAATCGACGAAATTATTATATTTAAACGTTTAACTCAATCACAAGTCTATGAAATTTTTGCTATATTCATGAACTCTGTAAAACATCGAGCAGCAAAGCTCGGTATTACAATCCAAGAAACAGAAAGATTGAGACAACTAGTTACAGAAGCAGGATATACGCCAGCTTTTGGTGCTAGACCTCTAAAAAGAACTATATCAAGATTGATAGAAAGTCCATTATCAGAAATGATTTTATCAAATGAAGTTGTTTCAGGAGATACTGTTTTATTAGATTACTACAATAAGAAAGTAACTTTCATAAAAGTCGATAAGAGCATTCTTAAATTTGATTAATAGTTTTGTAATGATATTTTTATTAACTTAATAATCTAGATTTTTGTTCTTCAATCCTTATATTTATTTAATTATAGTCTATGGTTGACACTAAATCAGATCATATTAAAAAAGTACGATTCCTTCATAAAAAACTTCACATTTATAAAGGCATTCCGAAATTTATACAATCATATAATTATTCTAAAAATAATTTTTCGAAACCAGAGCTTCATCGAAACAAAAGATATCAAGAAATTTATAAGATATTAACATATCACAAAAATTGTCTTTCTCTATTAAGATTAAAAATGAAATATTTTCTAAAAAATAGTACTTTTAGTCAACAAATTTTTAGATCAAGAAATTTAATTTTGAATGTCAATAATAACAAAAAAAAAGATGAAGAATGTAAGAACATACTTTCTGCTAACGATCTACCGGTAAAAAAAAATGAAAAAAATATAATTAAAGTTTAAAAAAGTATTAAAGATAATTAAAAATAGTGATATAATCTTAGTTATCGGAGAAACGGGTAGTGGTAAAACAACACAAATCCCACAAATAATTTACAAAAACTTTCAACACAAATTTAATAAGATTTTTTGTATGGAACCGCGTCGAATTGCAGCTATAAACGCAGCAACTAGAGTAGCAGATGAAATGCATTTTATATTAGGTGACAAAGTAATTAAAGAAGAATAGATTGGATACAAAATTAGATATGAAAATATGACAAACAAGAATACAAACTTAAAATTCGTTACAAATGGAATGTTCTTAAGAGAGTCAAGTATAGTCTCATACAATTTATTTAATATTTGGTATATTATAGATGAAGTACATGAAAGATCAATCGAAGTTGACATTATCTTAGGAATTACCAAATTTAAATATCAACAAGGTTGTAAAATTATCATAATGTCTGCAACTTTAGAAATTAATAAATTTTTGAGCTACTTTAAATCCTTGACTTATATTCATATAAAAGGTATAATTTATCCTGTATTCATACAAGTTCACATAAAAATTACTTAGTGGATTAAAAAAACTAAAGAAGATGCTTTTACCATGATAATAAAAATAGTTTCAAAAATCTATCATATAAAAAAAAAAGGGCATCTTTTAATATTTTTATCGGGACAAGAAGAAATTGAGTTATTACGAAAAATTCTTCTCAACTATTTGTCCGAGGTAAAATAAAAAGTCAAAGAATAATATTAAGAATTTTATTTTACTTCCATTCTATACCCGAATTAGCCAATGTTATAAAAATATTGTTTTAAAAGATGTTAGCGACAATTTGCAAAAGTGCATTTTATCCACCAATATTGCTGAAACATCAATTACAATTAAAAATGTTAGATTTGTCATAGATCTAGGTATACATAAAGCCAAACAATATTATCCTAATTTATTATCTTCTAGTTTACAGGTTTAATAAGAAATTAAAGCTAAATGTCATTAGTAAGTCTTCTGCAATTCAACGAACAGGGAGAGCTGGCCGTACTCATGATGGAATTTGCTTTAGACTTTATACGAAAAGATTTTACCAGAATATAATGAAAATATCCCAGATTCCCGAAATAAAAAGACTGTCTTTAAACGAAGTAATCATAACAATTAAGGTTAATGTTTTTTTTAAAGAACTTAAAATTAAATAGTTTTCAATTTTTTGAAAATCCTAATTTACTTAATCTACAGAGCTCATTATATCATCTTTGGTTAATAGATCTATTAGATTCCAATGGAGATCTAACGAAAGATGGACTATTCTCTATAGAATTAGGTATGCCTTCTGTTTTTTCTAAACTTATATTGAATTCCATCAGAATGAAATGTTCCGATAAAGTAATTTAATATTTAATAGTGCTTAACTTTAATAGGAATTCTATCTAATTACTCTACAATAAACATAACAAAGTCTTTTCTTCTAAAAGAATTTCTTCACGAAAAGAATCAATTTATATTGAGAGCAGAACTATTAATTAAAATGGAAGTTTTTTACAGATGGAAATTCTCTAATTTTTCAGTCAGCTGGGCTATAAAAAATGGCCAAGATTTAAAATCTTTGATGAATATTAGAAAAGTTTACTAAAAGTTATTAGATTCGAAAGCACCTAAAATACCAATTACTTAAATGTAATCTAAAACTTAACACTTCGATGTTTTATACTACAAGTTTGTTAAAATCCATAACTTCTATTTATTTCATGAATACATCCATTCTCGTAAAAGATAATATCTACATGACACTAATAAGCGGTATTAGAGGATACTTCGACTCTTCAAAACAATCTATTCAAAAAGGATGTAAACCAAAATTATTATTATTCTGTGAACTACTAATAAATGATAGAATACGGTTCTTAAACACTATAGGAATAAAAATACATTGGATACTAAAATACGGGAATAAAGTATTCCGTACGAAACTTAACAATCAAAATAATTTATAATCATAAAAATATTAAGTAATAAATAAATATATTGCTTAGAAATAGTTTCTACTTAATATTCATTATTCATAGGTTAAAATTAACAGGCTTCATAAAAATCGAATTTAAAAGAATTATATCGAAAGATGTTCCGTTGTTAGACGAGTATTCGTAATAGTTTTTCAGCTTACCAATCCCCAAAAATATAGAATTAAAATTAAAAATAAAAAAAATGTTAATACTTCTGTCAAAATAGGTTAGTAATGAAACGTATTTTGAGTTAATACGATTTCTAAAAATATCTTTCTTAGAAAAACAGTTTTTTAACCATAAACGATTTACAGAGAATTTTGATAGAAAATCTAAAAAAAAGAAATTAATTTTCACTTTAACTTTTGAAAAACCATAATACAGTTTTCCTAGCTTTATTCCTAGAGATAAAATTTTTGAATGAGAAAACTTTTCTTTCTTAAATTACTTCATTTATTTCAGACAATATAACTTTATTGAAAATAAAAATATCGTTTTTTATTATTCTTAAAGTGTTCGATTTAAAAAGCAATTTAAAAAAAGTATTTAATCTTAAGCCTAATATTTTATAAAGATTTTTTACTATTAAATGAATTTCCTATTTTTTAATACAATACTAATTTCGTCAATACTCTCATTAATTTCTTGCTACTCAGTTAACAAATTTACAATGACTACTGCTCACAGATCGACTATTATTCCCAGTCAAAATAGTAGCTCTTCTAATATATTTACTGATTTTTATATAAAAAAGAGTCTGAGTAGAAAAGATAAAATTATAAATAAAAGACTTATATACAAGTAAAATATTAAAATAAAGAAAGCTTAAATATCATGTAATCAATACCAAAAATATCCGTACTTTTCAGGGACATATTGCTGTAGATAGTGCTTTTAAATTTGAACAAGTATACGTAAAATAAAAGTTTAATAACCTAAAGAAACGTCTGAGACTAGAGCTATTAAAGGTTATGGCAAGAAAAAATAAAAGTATTAATAACTAAAATCTACTCTTGAATTTGTGTCTTCATTAGATTTTATAATTAAACTAAATTTTTCACGATCTACTCTTAATTACTTAGAATTGTTTCAATATTTATAATAATCAGTTTGGCTATCGCTAATATTTATAAAAGAACCTATCATAATTAATTATAATTTAATAATCAATTTTTAATATCTATTAATAAGATCATTGGTTCCCACTTTACTATTTTATCAATAATCTAAGAATATACTATGCAAGTTAATCAAATAAATTTACTCCTTAAAAAATTAATTACTTTAATACAATAATTAATGCTTTATGGTAACATATATAAAAGAAAACACTTCATCAAAGGTACTCTTTAAATTTAATAGCTTAAATCATTAAATAATCTACTATTCTTTATTGATAAAGTAGAAAAATAAACAATTAGATTAAAAAAAACTTAGTATATTATAAAGCTTTCAAAAATATACTTTTTTTAATTTCAGGAAACTTGATTATTACACTTGAGCTATCACAGTCATCTTTAAGCTATACACAATCTCTAGAGTTAATAAAAATAAATAAACTAAATATTAAAAAACATCACAAGAATTTTAATTATATCGTAGTTCAAAGCAAAATTGACTCAATTGTATATTATGTAAATACAGACCATGCAGTATTATTAGAATACAATAGAAAAAGTATTTTTTTAAAAAAAAAATCATCTGCACTGCTGTTTCTAAAAAAAAAAAAATAACCTTTTATTTGGGTTTGCAAAAGTTTCAGTTAATCAGTTTTGACCCAACAAATGGAAAAATCAATTATAGTATAAATACGAAGTAATCCATTTGAGATTAGTTCTGAAATTATAGAAATTTCGCATTCTAATAACTATAATCTGCTTATATTATTAACAAGGAAAGGAATTTTCATAATAAATGAAAAATTTAAGGAGACTCAAGAAATTTTTACCATAAGACATCGGCATCTAGACAATAGTATTTTTCATAAAAAACTATCGTTAAACAAAATAAAAGTTCTACAAAAAAGTATTTTATTTTTATGAAGAATATAATATTTATAATTTGTGTATAGGAACTAATCTAGGGCATCTCGTTATCCTATACTTAGATAACTTTACGAATAAAACTATTATAAAAAAATGCTTTTACGAATCCATTAGAACTTTAGATATTTTAAACAACAAATTATATTTAACTATTAGCTTCAATTTAACTTATAAAATATGGAAATTAATATCATATAGTACTGATATTAAACTAATTTCCAATATTATAAATCCTAACCGAGGCTTAATAATGACAAGGTTCAATAAACTTTTTAGATTTCTCAATAAAGAAAACACATTGATAGTTTTAGATTATAAAAACAAACTTAGAATATTAAAAGATTATAATTTTAATTTCTGTCAATTTAAACTCCAGGTATCATAAAAATATTAAAGATTAAGTATTTCAAAGTTAGAAAAAATAAATTATTAAAAAAAATGATGCGCATTGTAATAAGTAGTTGTGCATTATGCTACTCTACGCAACATAATTATCACCGCGTCTCTTTCTTATTTGGAAAGATTCCTATACTATTTTTTATTAATTCGTCATACAATGATGTTTTTTTTACCCTCTTAAAACAAAGTAAAACAATAATCTCAAAAAAAAAACTATTTTATGGATGTTTACATTATTCAAAATCAAGAAACTTTTTATTTCTCTGTAATAATAACCTAGAAATTTTAAAGTTTTATTATGTGAAAAAGATTTAACTGCCAGTCTTATACTTTCAGTGGTAGATTTATATCAAAAAATATATTAAATAAACTGAAAAATACAACTCTTCCGATTTCTTTAGAATCTGACCATAGAGATCAGTCCTTATACAGTATTCACTTCGATAAAATGATAATAATATGGAATATCGAAAATTATGAATGCAGGATTATTTTAAAAGTTTTTATCGTTTAACCAGATTAATAGTTCATTAACTTTTGGATCAATTACTACGAGACGAAAATCGCTAAATATAGCACTTGAAAATACTAGCGTTCTCGAATTAAAACAATATAAAATGCTCTTATTTAATTTCAGTGACATTGATATAATTATTGGAATCAAATACTTATCATCTATGAAGATTATTGTAATCTTTTCGATAGATGAAACAGTGAAAATTTACTCTTTTCGAGGTTTCTTTTTACTAGTAAATCAATTTTAAAGTAGGAGTTATACAAAGAAGTAAATTTTTACAATAACTTTTTCTCATGGCACACGGATGTGATAAAAAAATGTTTTATCAAGAAAGTTACCCACGTATGTAACAATAATTTCGAATCGGTAAAGAAAAAAAATTACCAAAACATATCATTCATATCGAAAGAAAATAAAAAGCATTATTCTTTTTTTGAAAACTATCTCATGAAATTGTTTCAGTTCAGAGTCTATAAAAGTGATTTTCTTAATTTATTCAATAAAAGATTTATTAAAAGTATTTTAATCTTTAAAGTAAACCTAAATAGCAATGAAAGTGTATTTAATTTGTTATTTGGAATTCATAGCGCTAAAAAATTTATTAACGAAAAAAGATTTTTGTATATCAATCAAAAAAATATAGATTATACGAAAAAGCTTCTATCAATTCTAATTATAAATAAAAATATTTTCATCAAAAATTATATTAAAGAAATATATTCGATGATTGTATTATTTTAAGTTAATAGAAAGTTAGTCAAAGCGTGACTATAAAAAAAATTAAACTTTTTCTAATTTACACTTTATTTAACATCAAGAAAAACTCAAACTTAATTGAAATAATGATACTTTTTATGTCAATAAATTGTTATATTAAAACAATTATTAAAAATAATACTTTAATAACATACATTTGGAATACTGTAAAAAAGCTATTAAACGAGAAAATACATTTTGTTATAGGAAAACTATTATTATTAAAATGTACTATAAATTAATTAAATAAATTATTCAAATATAGTTAAGTATGAATGATCTTAATTCAAAAATACCAGGTTATTTGAAAAAAATCCCCTGGTACTCAAAGCAAGATAATAATAAAAATACACACATTTTTAAGAACTTTTATAAAACATATACTTTACCCAAATACGTAGGTACAATAAGAGAAAAATCAACAAATGATCAAAAAAATAAGAATATCAAAATAACACCCTTTTTTAATCTATTAAACCATTATACTTTTAAAAAAACCAAAGTTTATAAATCAAATAAACAACTTATAGCTTTCAGATCTTTTTTAAATGTAAAATCTCTCAATAATAATCATTATAAAATGAGAAAATTTATCCATACCACTCCTTTAGAGAAAAAAAAAAATAAGTTACAATACAACAAAACACCACTTTTATTCATCAAGAAACTACGTTTCCTCTATGCACCTATACATAATAGCTAAAAAAATCACTTTAAACAAACTTTTGAATTTAATGCTATGAACATAATTGATAAATTAAGAGTTATATCACGGTGGATATGGTTTAATGGATAAAACATCACATTGTGGTTGTGAAAATCCGGGTTCGATTCCCAGTATCCACACTAAAACTGTTGTATAACTTAAAACCATTAGATAATATGAATAAAAGAAAAGGTGCTGGTAATCCAAATGAAATTGTTCTTTTTATGTGTGGAGCTATGGTAATTAAAAATAAATTAGTTCTCATTTATTTTAACAAGAATCAATGATAAATCTTCAATTAATACATCTAGAAGCTATTCTACAAAGTAAACAAAAGAAAAAAAGTCGCGATACCTTAATTAATTTATGCAATGAAGCAATGATTCAAATACAAAGCTTATCTGGAGAACAGCCAAGCTCGACCGAAGTATACTTTTTCAATATAGTTTAATCTTAAAAAAACTAATCTATCCATTGAAAAACAGTGGACCGATTCACTTTCATGGAAAAGGTACAAAAGCGTTATTATAGATGGAAACAACAAAGAGTAAGTAATCCAGAATGGTATGTTTAATATTAATGCTTTCCTTTTTAATTTTTTTTTGAATTAATTAAATGATAAATAATTCTTGCCATAAAGCATCTAAAAGAAATATTGGATTAATGGAATTACAAGTCTCTTTTTACTTGATAGAAATTAGGTATCTCAGATCTAGATATTCAAAAATTAATTGATAACGGTATTTTTACTATCAATTCATTAGCAAAAGCTTCTAAGAAAGAATTATATTCTATAAAAGGACTGAATGATCGTAAAGCTGAAAAAATTTTGTCTTTAGGTAAAGATATTGACAAAAGCTAAAAAAAGGGTTCCTGTAGGATTCTCAACACTAAAAAATTATTTAAAAACAAAGAAACAGCAATTTCACATTTCTACTCTTAATAAAACGATTGATAATTTATTAGAGGGTAATCTTTAAACATTTAGGCGGTATTGAATCATCATCAGTAACTGAAATTTTCGGCGAGAGTAAAACTGGAAAAACCCAATTTTGCCATATTCTATGCGTAAGTGCAATGGTATGGATAATTTACATAGGTTGATAACTATTCTTTTGTTCAAACTAAGAAAGTCATTTATATAGACACAGAAGGTAATTTTAGACCAGAAAGGCTAATCGAAATATCTGAAAAGTACAATTTAATAATTCAAGATTTAAAATAAATTTTGATTTTTTAATAAACAATGTCTTCTATGCTAGAGCCTTCAATACTGAGCATCAATTTCAATTATTAGTAGCAGCTGCATCCATAACTGCCTTTTCAAATGTGGCTCTAATAATAGTAGATAGTTGTACGGCACTATTGCGGACAGAATATGTCGGTCGAGGTGAACTGTTTTTACGTCAAACCTTACTTGGAAAATTTCTCAGAAACATACAAAGACTTGGCGAGGAATGCAATATTGCTATTTTGCTTACAAATCAGGTCGTAACCAGTAATCTCGATGGTATGACGTTTTCGGCTGCCTCAAACCTAAAACCTATTGGAGGACATATAATGGCTCATTATACTAATACTAGAATATGGTTAAAGAAACGAACCAGTCAATATAATGTGATGAAAGTAATATCATCATCCAAATTAAGTGAGAAAGAGGTGAAATTTATTATCCAAAATACTGGTTTGCGTGTTGTAAGTGAATGATGATTATTTAACAAATTGATTAAGTACTAAAATTAGAAATATGTATAAAATTAAATATTATATCAAAAAACAAAAAATGATTAATAGAAAAAACGAAGCTTTATTGAAAAATAGTTCACAAAACGATAATTTAATAATTTCGATTAAAAAGAAAAAAAAAACCAAGAATCTTAATTTATATTTTATAAAAAATAATTTTAAAAGAAATTTGAGAAAAAGTATAATAAACAATATTCTTGACAAAGATTTCATGTTATGCAAAGATTTCAATGATTTTGGTATTTGTTCTTATGGAAACACATGTAAATTCCTGCACTGCTCAGACCGATAAAATTTCTAAATTGCTGATTACTGTTATACCTGTGATTAAAATTATCAATGAAAAATTACATAAAAATTTGGATCGAAGGAGAGAATTACACAATTGGTAATATTTTAGAATTTTATATAAAGAAAAAGTAAAAATATATAAAAAGTATATTAATTGAAAATGTAAGTTTCGAAATGCTACATCCACTAAAGAATATTCTATGCGCTTCAATTAAAACTAAATGTTAGCATTATTCAAAAAGGTGACATCAATATAACTTTAATTCTAATGAAAATATTTAATTCCATTATAAGCGTGATAAGCAATATAGTAAGGGAGTTTTTAGAAAATATTATAACTAATAACAATTATAAGTAGGTAATTAAATGAATATTCTCAAAAACAATAGAGTACTACAATTATTAACAACATTCTTTAGAGGTAATAGCATAATCAAACAACAAATTATATCCTTTAATGACTTTATTAGAAAAGAAAGTCAACACATAATTGACAAAATACCAAACTTAGTCATTCAAATATCTTATAAAAACTCGAATAAAATTGTGAATAGAATTCTCTTATTAAAACAACTTTATACGGAAAAACCAAGGATAATAAAAACCAGAGAACTATACAATTTAGTTGAACCATCTTACGATGAAGGAGAATTAAATATTTCACCTAATAAGTCACGTTTAAGGAATATAACGTAACCCTTTCTTTTATAGTTATTCATCTAAAGTCAGAATACAAGTATTCGATGAAATAACTGATAAGCATGATGCAAATTTGAAAAAAAAGGTCGTTAATAAGTCTAAAAAATTTATTTATATCGGAAAAGTTCTAATAAATTGTTTAGTTTCCATGTATGATAAAATCAGATACTTGCTATCTTAATAATTTTTCAGAAATTAGTCTAGCTAGAAATGACGAATGCCCTTTTGACGAAGGTGGATATTTCATAATAAATGGAAATGAAAAAGTACTGGTTGCTCAAGAAAGGTTAGTAAAAAACAAAGTTTATATTTTTTCTAAAATATTTGATAAAAAGACCCGTGTAATGGCCCAATGTAGGTAACATTCTTTTTCAAAGATCATATGATTCAAGTCTTTATAATCAAGGTTATATGGTTTATCTGAAATTAGTAACAGATAAGTCCAATAATCCAAATCAATGCTCTGAAATTACTGTAAAAATAGCTAGCTTAAGAGCAGAGATTCCTTTAGTGATCTTATTAAAATTTCTAGGCTTTAAAGTATCTTTAATCTTAATAGAATGATAAGGAAATTATTAATTCAATTTTTAAAAATAATTCTAATTCTAAAAAATTAAACATGCTGTATAACTCTTTCTTAGGAGTTACAAAGGTACAAACGATTAGTCACGCTTTAAGGTATATCGTTGATAGATCTTTTTCTAAAAGTAATAATAAAAAGCTTGACCCAGAAAAAACAGCCAGGTAGATATATTGCTCATAGGGAAATAATAGATAAAAAACTATTGCCTCATATGGGTACGTCAATAAATAGTCGGTTTAGAAAAGGACTTTTTATTTGTTACATGGCACATAGACTAATAAACACATTAAACGAAATTGAACAACCCGATGATAAAGATAGTTACAAAAATAAAAGAGTTGATATTTCTGGTCACTTATTTTCATCTCTATTTAATAATTTAATCAAACGATCTATTAAAGTTTCCCTTTTTCTAATAGGATGTAAAGAATCAATTATTGAAAAAGGTAAAAAAATCAGACGCGACTGAGTTAGAAGAGTTATTTTCTTCAAATATCCTAACGAATGGTTTTCGCTACTCTTTAGCTACAGGAAATTGGATTATTGATGGAATGCTTGATTATAAAACAGGTGTTTCACAAGTATTGAATAGGATGTCGTATTTATCCATGATTTCCCACTTGAGTAGACTGAATTCATCTTATACAAGCAACGGAAAGATACTAGATATAAGAAGAGTCCACACAAGTTACTGGGGTATTGTATGCCCTGTAGAAACCCCAGAAGGACAGACTTGTGGAATAGTAAAAAATTTTGCTTTTCTAGCACACGTAACAAATTCTCATCATATTCAAAAAAATATAATTCAATTTCTTAAGAAAATAATGATAAAAAACTCTTTTACTAAGCCGATGATTAAAACTAAAAAAGATAAACCTGATATTAGTATTTTTGTAAATGGTTCTTGGATAGGTAATACTTTCGAATACTTTTCATTAATGAAATACCTAATCACTCTACGTCGGCAAGAAATTATTCCATTCGATGTAAGTATAGTTTTTAATGAAAAAAATAAAAGAATTTTTATATGGAGCGATCCAGGAAGAATAAAAAGACCTCTATTTGTTTTGAAGAATTCTAATTCTTTTTTTAACCACTCTATTGAAAAAATAGCAAAAAAGATAAAAGATAATTTCCACAGATGGTACTTTTATATAAAGAATTCTATTGTGGAATATCTCGATACCGAAGAAATAGAAAATATTGTTATAAAGCTTAATTATTATAATAATACCGAGTTAATCGTTGATCAAACCCAAATTTATAAAAAAATGATAAATTTTTCCGAAATTCATGCATCTTCTATCCTTGGAGTCAGTGCTTCACAGGTTCCTTTTTCTCAACACAACCAATCACCCAGAAATACGTATCAGAGCTCTATGGGTAAGCAAGCAATAGGAATAAATTATAGTAACTTTCAATTGAGGTATGATACACAAATCAACATCTTAGAATCTAATCAAAGACCATTAGTTTTTACGATACAAAAATTATGTCTACGAGGACAAGAAATGCCCTCGGGTATCAACACTATAATGGCTATATTAAGTTATTCTGGTTTTAATCAAGAAGATTCTTTAATAATTAATCATTCAAGCGTTGAAAGAGGGTTGTTTCGTACAATTATTTATAAGACTTTTGCAGAAAGAGAGAACACAAACGTGAATGGCATTATTGAAAAAATAGAGTTAGGTATTTAATTTATTAAATAGAATCAAAGTCTTCTAACTTATTTGGACTTGACATAGACGGAACTAGAAAAATAGAAACATTAGTAAACGGAGATGATGTTCTCATTTCAAAAACAATTAAACTTACCGGTAAAGGTGATACAAAAGTTAATACCATTCATAGCGACTTGAAATTACCATTGAACAGTCAAGGAGTAGTTGACTCCATAATGTATAGTCTTGATGAGGGTGGTTATAAAATCATAAAAGTTAGAGTAATTCAATTTTTTATAGATTAGATCCATTAGAGAACCTGTCATTGGTGATAAATTTTCTAGTTTACATGGTCAAAAAGGGATTATCGGGTATTCCTATCGTCAAAGTTTACTTCCAACGACTGCTACGTCAGTAACCCCTGATTTAATAATGAATCCACATGCTATACCCTCGAGAATGACTATAGGTCATATGATAGAAATGCTTATGTCGAAGGTATCCTCCCATAGTGGTAAATTAGGAGATGCTACTGCGTTTAGTGAGGGCAATATTGGTAAAATTATAGGGCATTTAAGCAAGTATTTAGATTATTAAAAAGGTTTGGTATTCATCATTTTGGATTAGAAAAAATGATAAGTGGATTTAATGGAGACATTCTCCAAAAATCAATCCTAGTCGGTCCTATTTATTATCAAAGACTAAAACATATGGTAGTCGATAAGTTTTTCAGTAGATCTAGAGGACCATACGAAATATTAACCAGACAACCAGTAGAGGGTAAAACCCGAGAGGGCGGTTTACGATTCGGTGAGATGGAAAGAGATTGCGTTTTAAGTCACGGATCATCTTTGTTTTTAAAAGAAAGACTAATGGACGAATCAGATAAATTTCGAGTACATATATGTGAAAAAAGTGGCCTATTCTGTCCAGCTAATTTAAAAACCCAAACCTTTTGGAGTACCATTTATCACAGCAAATCTATTTGTCAAATTTTTATTCCATATGCTTGTAAGCTTTTGTTTCAGGAATTAATAGCTATGTGCATAGCACCACGACTGGTTGTTAAATAATTAATCTAATAAGGTTATAACAATTGAAAATATTTGACCTAAATTAATGTTCAAGTCTCTAAGAAGCGGTATTTGGAAAAACACAGAAGTAAGAAAATCATCTATAGGACCAAATTTTAAAAGCAGCTGTAATGAAATACGGTCTAAATCAATGGGATAGAATATCTTCGCTATTAATTAATAAAACCGCCAAACAATGTAAAAGTAGATGGTTTTTTTACTTAAATCCCAAGATAAATCGAAAAGGTTGGACATTTGACGAAGACGAAAGGTTAATATATCTTGCGTTTATTTTGCCATCGCAGTGGAATACTATTGCACCTTTGATTGGTAGAACAACAGATCAGTGCTTCGATAGATTCCAAAAACTAATGTAAGAAAAAAATTATAGTAATATCAAAACAAATAACACTGTTACAAAGTCCATTAATTTAGACCCAAGAGAATCAATTTTAAAAGATTTTAATACTAACCTAGAAACCAAGATTGCCGTCAAGGACAACATAATCAATGATTACGAAATGCAAAATATATTAGTCGAAGCTAGAGCTCGTTTAGCTAATACTAAAGGTACACTTTTAAGTCCTAGGAAAGAAGGCTATCAGAAAAGCCAAAAGTCTAAACAATTATTTTTCAAACTTCATCCAAGCAGAAAAAGTATCTTCAAGTTTACTAAGTGTAAAAGCTTCTGATACTAGAAGTAAAACCTTATTTACTTACTATGATAATTTACCCAACAAAAATCAAAAAATTAATTTACGGATAAAGTTCGCATTAATAAAATAAGGCAATTGATAAAAGCAACTTACAAATCAAGACCAAGAAATACTCGAAATATTAAAAAACTTAACAAAAATAGTAATTTAATAAATATATTGATGTCCATTGATTCTAGTAATATTACTAATCTCTCAACTAATAAACTAAGATGCTTTTCAAATATTAATAGGAAATCAAATCTTCAACTTCACGCATTACCATCAACTAAATTTGTAAACATTACTTCTTCAAAATACCGTCAATTCACAATGAACGGAAACATCAGTTTGTTTCAAAGAAAAAAAAGTTTACTGGTAAAAAAACCTTTCCCGATTAACAAAGTAGTACAAAAGAGTTTAAAAAACATGGATTTTTCACTCAGAATTCGAAAAAATAATATTATTTTACGAAAATTAGAAAAATTTCCTTTTTTTATAAGGTTGCAAAATTATTTTAATAAAACCTATCATTGCAACAAATATTATGATAAAATATCTATTCAAAGACAGGAAGCTCTTCATCAGAACGTTAACCAAACAGTTACTCGGTTAATAAATGCTTTTTCTCATGATGAGGTATCTAGTAATAACCAAACTACATACTCAATATCATTAAATAAAGAACTACATCGAAGGAACTTGAAATCGCTTAACACGTTAAATAAAAAAAAATAGGGAACTTTTTACAATTGTAATTGTAAGAAATTTATTTTCCACTTTATTATTTAGCATCTTACGAATAAAAAATAATATAGAACATAAGACTTTTCACTCTTTTTACGAAGTTTTTTATCCATTTTTAAAAAACCAAATAACTTTTAAAATTCAAAGGTTCGTTAAATTACTTTTCTTATTTAATACTGTTTCCAGACTATCAAATTTAGAAATACACAAAATTAATAAATTTAGCAAGTATTTTAATCAATATTATATAAATTATATTGAAAATAAAAATTATGATTTGTATAAATCATAATTGTTCTTCCTTTGCTCTTAATTAAAATAACTTAATCAATTTATGATAAAGAAACAATTAATCAATTCTTAGAGATTTGTTTTCCGTTTTTAAAAATTTTATCAAAAGTCTTTTATAAAATAACCTTACTTTTGTTTAACTATTTTATGATGTATTTCCTTACCATAGATCCTAGATAATCGGGGTTTCTTATTACTCGTCTATAAATGAAAAATAAACCGGTATGTCTTTATTCGTATATTTGCACTTGTTAGAGGTTCTTAGCTTTTTTATATATTTTGCTACATACTTTCCACCTAAAACTGATCAAAATACTTGGACTCTTTTTTATAATAAATTTATTACTATTCGTTTTGTACGTTTTTCTTTTTTTTAAAGTTATTCTCATTAAATCAAAAGTAGTTTAAAAGTTACCATATCCGTTTAGTATATAATGGAAGAAACCATCAACTTAATCAAAACAAATACTAAAACCATGAAAGGCGGAGCCTTCCCAGAATGCCACTTAATTCAAAACTTATTTATCAAATTCTTTGTGTTAAATAATAGAACTCATTCCCACATAGTATCTCGAAGTTTTAACTTAAAAAATAGATAAAAGTATCGAGTATAAAATAAAACAGTTATACAATAATAGACTTTTACTAAAGGAAACCAAAATTATGATTAATAAAAATTTAGCAAATAATTTTGGTAATCTTCACATGGATAAAAAATTCCAAAAGTATATAAAATTTACTCATTGTGTATAAAAATTATTAACAGGGATCTACTCGCATCATCAAGTTAATCTCAAAGCAAAAAGATGTTTTACATTATTTTCAAAAAGATAAAATAAAAAAACACTTATTGTATTCAATGTCACAACAAACCAACCAGAAGAATAAAGTAGAGAATAAAAAAAAATCATTGGCTATTCCCAAGGCCATATCAAATTGGAAAAACCCAAGAGGTTTTAGTATTCCATTACATCATCGAAACAATGCATTGAACGAAGTAAAAATAAATTTAAACCAAAAATTCATATATCTTTCCAACGTTATTGATTTATTAGATAAATAATAAATGATTAGCAAGGCCGAATTCCTTAATTGGTAAAGCCTTAGTAAAAATTGAGACGAGATTCTTTGAATCTCATAGCAACGGTTAAGTTGCTAAGAACAGATACTACACTTGATCTTAGCCAAAAGGCCGAGATAGGTAGTTAAGACTCGATTTTTTTTATATAACTATATATTTTAAATTTTTAATATTTAGTTAATTATTGATACTTTATACTTACTTCTATTCATGTCTATGAAAGACAAGAAAAATATATCGTTAAAAAGTAACAAAGATAAAAGAAGAAAAGGTTCTTCTACAGTAATTAGATAGATTCAACAAGTCTTCTTTTAAAAATACTTTAAATATTCCACTATTTTTACGATCTATGAAACAAACAGCTAAGTATTCTAAAACCTACAAATCATCCCACTCTTTTCCATCTTGTTTTTTTCAAATTGCTAAAAAGAAATTTAATGGAGTAAAAATTATAAAAAACTTACTTTCATTCAAAGTTAACTATAATCGCAAAAATAGAAACAAGAACTCTTTAAATAAAAAAGTAATAGTCTGTTATAAAGATTAATTTTAAATATTTTAGCACTTATTTAAGTTCTTAAAATATAAAATCAGAACTAATATTGAAATCATAAAAAATTATTTCATTATAAAAAGACTGCAATTCAACGTTCAAAAAATTAGTTGTGATAATTTCTAGATTCTCCTCATGTGGCCATGTTTGACGATTATAGAAATTATGATCATAAAAAGTTGAAGAAAATAGCAGTGTCTCATTTCTTTCTTGTAAAATATTTTGTTTAACAAATTCCTCATTAAATTGCTTAATTTTGTTTTTTTTACTAATAATATATTTTGTAAGAAACAGTTCCTCAGGTAGCTTACATTTCTTTGTTTTTAAATAAAGTTTTATAAATTTATGTTTATCGTTATTTAAATTATAGCTGCTATTTTCCAGCTTTTTAAAAAAGAATGTTGTATTTTTTTTTTGAATTGGTGAGGCAAGATTTGGATTCTTAGGGCATTGTTTTATTTTTAACATTAATTTTCTACTAAATTATAATTAGTTTATAGTAATATCTTTTGCCATCTTTCATGGAAATTTTCATAGATCTGCTGTCGGGAATAGCAGTTTTTAAAGTAAAGAAATCAAAAGGACAAGTTTAACAAAAAACATTAGATTAAGATTCTTTGTAAAAAACTTGTTCTATTCAAAAATATGAGATCTAAAATCAAATACAATATTTTATCACGAATTTCTCAAAAAGATTTGTTAAAAAAATACGATAACTTTCTTTATCCGTATTCACGTTCTCATAAAAATATAATAATTACATTATGTCATTTCATATCGTCTTTAAAAATACAATTTTTTAAAGATTCTAACTTCAACTTGTTATGTATATAATTTTAGATTACAAATACTAATAGTTTATCGTTTTATTAAAAAAAATATCACTTCCCTATTCAGGTTCTTTTTTCAGTCACAGCTCTCATATTGTAAAAATTGGCTTTTATAATTATTTCCACAACAACAGTAACTATTCTAATTATATCTATTCTCCATTTAAAGTAGCAAACAACCAACTTAGGTGAATTCCACAATAGTAAATTCATTATCTATTTATACTTCTTTGTCAAATTGCATACAAATGGTAAAAACCAAGGTAAAATCGATATTTACTTTATTAAACAAAAATACTTCTTTAGAAAAATATAAAAAAAATTTACTTATAGTTTGTGAAATCATTATAGATACTTTTCTTAAAAAGAAATTCAAGATTTTATAAGGAATATCTTAGGAATTTCGTAAATAACACTATTGATAAGAATAATATATTATTTCATAATGCAAAAACAGCTGAAAATTCATCCATCTTAAATTGGATAAGAATTTTATCAAAAGTTATAAAATTTTATTTAGTATAAAAAATTGACAAAAATTCATGCAATAATTAACAATATAATAAATAAACAATTAAAAAATATTGCACCTAATGTAATAATTTTAATCGGAATGAAAAACACATCGATATTGCTCAAAAAAACTGGAAGTCTATACCAACTCTCTAAATTATACTCTTCGACCATCCAAAATATGTGTAAAAATTTTACACAAACTTTAACGTATTATAGACAAAATTTAAAGTAACACTATCTTTATGAGTAATGGCTTTGAATCCAACAAATCATCTAGAGAAATAAATAAAATCTTGAGAACACTCGCTTGTAAATTACTAATAAGTGCCAGATTAGATAATTTTCAGATCAAAGCTGATTTTTCTTTTAGCATTATTAGCAGGGGAATAGTTAAAAACTAAAAAATAGATTGAAGCAAAAATAGAAGATTTAGAAAGAAAGAAAAATCATTTATAATTGATAAAATAATACTACATTTAAAGTTATTTTATTAAAGCATTGCTTTTTGTTTTATTTTAATATAGGGCTGTAGGTATAGGAATACTTGCACCTCTTTTTGTTTCTTCAATATGTTTTTGATGCTCTTTTTCATCTACTTTATAATCAGGGGGTA
Organism: Bigelowiella natans; assembly: GCF_000002455.1. Classification (NCBI taxonomy): domain Eukaryota; phylum Cercozoa; class Chlorarachniophyceae; genus Bigelowiella; species Bigelowiella natans. The sequence goes on from NC_010005.1 coordinate 124,159, forward strand.
TTAATGATGGCGCAGCGATAAAATCAACATCATTATTTCTAAGGTATAAATTCTTAACTTCAACAATCTTCTCATTAAATACAAAAAAGGTTTTTCATAATTATAATTTTTCCTTGCCGAAATTTCCATGTATTGAGAACCATATTTTCTAATAATTATAAATTAACCTTCTAAACTGCATCACTCTTTCTTCTTCATCTTTTTTATCTAATAAATCATATTTATTTCCTACAATAGCTATAGGTATGTTAAAACAAATTCTATTATATTAATAAAACCTTGAGACATCTCTATACCACACTGGTATATTTTTATAGGTAGAACGAAAGCTTAAATCGAACATTACTATTGCACAATCTGAGCCAACATAATAACCATCTCTCAAACCTCCAAACTTCTCTTGACCAGCGGTGTCCCAACAACCAAAAACAACTTTGCCTTTATTGGTTGTAAAGTCTAGAAAATACACAGCACAACCTACAGTAGCTATTAAATTTATTAAAACGCTTATATTTTAAGGTATATTCTCCTGTTTTATGCCTTTTAACAAAAGTTGTTTTTCCTTTTTATTAAAATTTTACCTGAACCTCCATCTCCTACTAAAATTAGTTTAAAAGAGAATTCTTTATTGCTATTCATAAATATTCTTGATACCTAATACTTATAATGATTGCACAAGATCATATAAATAACTCCTTTGTTATAATTAGCGATCTGATTATACCTTAATTAGTATAACAGGAAATAAAAATTTGAAAGATCGACAAATCAAGGTAAAATATCTCTAACTTTAGATTTAAAGTTTTCTAACGAGTGCCAAAAACTACTCTTCAACTAATTATAAACTAAATCATCATTGGAATAAGAATCTAGTTATATTAAATATAGTTGATAATAATATATAATAAAAATTGACCTAATAAATGATTATAAAATGCCTCGTATACCGGATAAACTTGTTTATGAATTTGGTAAAAGACTTATATGCCCAATTATAGGGTCTATAGCTGCCGGTATTGCAGCTTTGTATAAATACATAATATATGATGCGTATGATACCGCAAAAGAAAACAATAAAATTTTAAAGATAAATGATTATAAAGAAAAGAGAGAAACCCTGAATATTGTATGGGACTTCATCGTCGCAAACATCAATATGTTGATCACTATTGTATCTAGTTCCATAGGCTTATTCCTTGTCAGTATCTCATACATAAAGTTATATAGATATTTGTAACCATGGCTCTTCATACTACAAGACTCTTATGTAAGTCGATAATTACTTTATCATATGTAACATTTAATTAAAAATTATATTATACACCTATATTTCTTGATACATGCACAGATAGCTCGCCCTTATATATACGCCGCTCCCTAGTATCTTACAAAAAAAACCCAAGCATGAAGGTACAAACTAGAGGACAAAACAAATCCTTATCAGATAAATACACAACACCTAAAGTTTCCATCCAGTATCGAAAACGATATGATCCTTTATGAAAATAGACACCGTTTCGCCAGAAAATCAATTATAGGGTAATCCAACGACAAGATGAGGTTGCACTTGACACACCAGGCTTTCCAAAAAGATGCACGAAACAAACCCAAATGACCAAGAAGTTTTCTTAGCAAGGAAGAGATCGATCAGATCATTGAAGATGCCCAGAAGTATTCAGGTGAGGATAAGGCCGAAAAGGAATTTGTCGAGATTAAAAATAACGCCGAGGCTCTCATTTACGAAGCTCAGAGGAAGCTACAAGAAGACAGCGAACTTGCAAAATCTGAGAAAGCTTCACAGATACAGTCTACCATCGATGCCCTGCGATCCGGTCTGAACAGTAAAGACAGGTCTGCCATAACCCAACTCATGAGTGAACTACAAACTCTACTTCAATAATAACCATGGCCTTACAGAAGGTCGCTCGCTATTATATTTGACAAGACTTTACTAATTAAAGCCTATAATTAACTTTTTTTTGTTTTAGGATTATTCACTTAATATTTACCTTACTCCCTTTTTCTAACCACCGTATAGAGATGAGTGCATGTACATTCAAAGAGCACCTTCAGACACGGTGGTAAAAAAACCTCAATGTTTCACATGACTCTTACTAGAACATACCTGGACGATCTGTGACCACAGGAGAAGCTATTTCTCTACAAGACGTAGGGGTGCACACCCCTACTCCTACTTTGCGTTTACAGGACTCCTCTGTCTCTCTTATCAACTGAAGTTTGGAGGTGCTTGATATAGAAATAGTCTCCTCCTTTTGGATGTATCTCAAGAAAGCCAAAGACATCTCAAAAAATGCTCCGAATCAAATTCAAGGAATGCAACCCAGGTTGGCTTATTAATCAAGGTAATTGAGATAGTGCATGACATCAATGGGCGACTCTCTACAGATTCATCGAACGTTCAAGAGGACTGTTAAAAGTTGAGATACTCTAGTAGCGACGCAAATTTATGTAAGCGAGGCTGAAATAACATCAAGAGATGCTAACCCAAGAGGATATATGATTAAAAGCCTTAAACGAGATAATGCCTGAAAGTAAGGTAACGAAAAGACTACAACTAAGAATAGTAAGAAGCAGAATTTTTGTATACTTGCATCCTTATTCCGGAGGACCTAGTGAACCGGGGGTAGGCCTGCACGGATCACGCGTTTGCACTCTCTCGCTTCCAGCACCCCGTTCCTCTTTAGCACGGTCGTCTACAGTGGGTCCTTGGCGGAGGTCTTGCCCCAGAATGATCTGAGGCTCGGGCGCGTCAGTTCTGTGCCCTCTAAGGGGTACATAAGGCCTTCTTCCTCCGCTTCGCGCAGAGGCTTGTCTTGGCCGGCCGCGTTCCTCTCGCCTGGCCGTGTCTCTGGCAAGGGTTCTGGCTTGAGAGGCTGTCAGCCATTACCCCACGGATGTAGCCTCGCGCCATCGACGGCTCCATCGAGCGCGTTACCAAGTATCCGATCGAACCGTTCCTCTCGTACTAAGCTCCATTACCATCACACCGGCCCCTCACAACAGTAGGGTAAAACTAACCTGTCTCACGACGGTCTAAACCCAGCTCACGTTCCCTGTCTGTGGGTGAACAATCCAACGCTTTGTGAATCCTGCTTCACAATGATAGGAAGAGCCGACATCGAAGAATCAAAAAGCAACGTCGCTATGAACGCTTGGCTGCCACAAACCAATTATCCCTGTGGTAACTTTTCTGACACCTCTAGCTTCACACCCAGAAGGCTAAAGGATCGGTAGGCCATGCTTTCGCAGCTCAAGCTCCTACTGAGAGCCCGAATCAAGTCAGCTTCTACCCTTAACTACACCACACGAGAGTTCTGTCCTCGTTGAGCTGACCATAGGACACCCGCGTTGTCTTTTGACGGGTGTACCGCCCCAGCCGAACTCCCCACCTGGGGGTGTCTCTCGTGCGTAAGAAGCCAAGCAAGCGAGGAATCGCGCGGATCCTACACTTACTCGAGTATGCCTGCCGCGCACAAACCACGCCACGGGAGTGGGTCCATGCACGCTTACCATAACAAGATCAGCAGGACGATCTTGGGAGTGGTGGTATTTCAGTGACGCTCGGAAGCTCCCACCTATGCTACACCTCCTAAGTCGCCCAACAACCCCAGGATAGAGTCAAGCTCAACAGGGTCTTCTTTCCCCGCTGTTTCTCCCAAGCCCGTTCCCTTGGCTGTGGTTTCGCTAGAGGGTAGGTAGGGACAGTAGGAATCTCGTTGCTCCATTCATGCACGTCACTAATTAGATGACGAGGCATTTAGCTACCTTAAGAGAGTCATAGTTACTCCCGCCGTTTACCCGTGCTTCGTCGAATCTCTCCGTCTTGACAGTCTGAGCACTGGGCAGGATTCACATTGCGTCAACATCCGCGGGGACCATCGCAATGCTGTGTTTTTAGTAGACAGTCGGATTCCCTTGGTCCGCGCCAGTTTCAATTGAGTCAACCTCCCCCAGGTATCAGTATCGTTCCTCGGTGACCCCTGACACGACACCCGCCACACAAAGACCGTCCATTAGTATACAGACACACATCCTTGGATCGGGGAGTTGCACCCGCTGTGGGATGTGTATAGATCTCGTATTTTGTGTAGGCCGTCGGGTCTCCGCCACGCGAAACTTCACTGCGCACTTCCGCAGCGATACCCAGGGGGGTAACGATCGAAGCCAATCCTTATCCCGAAGTTACAGATCTAATTTGCCGAATTCCCTTACCTACCTTTCTCTATCGACTAGAGGCTGCTCACCTTGGAGACCTGATGCGGTTATGGGTACGACCTTGGGAGGTGCATCCTTGTCGCTCCCTCGCATTTTCATGGGCCCGCCCTGATGCACCGGACCCCGTGTTTCGAACAGGGCTGTGCCGCTTGTGGAGCCCCTTCTCCAGTTGACCCTGCTCCAAGCCCCCACAAGCATCAAGAGGAGTAGAGACCTCCTCCCGGGATCAAGGCGAGCGTCTGCGAGCTCGCTTGCGTTGCCGCCTTCGGATCCCTCCAAGGTAAGGGAATATTAACCCTTTTCCCTTTCGATGAGGATGCTACGGCGCTACCCTAATCCTTAGGATCGACTCACCCGCGGCCAAACGCTGTTCCCGCGGAACCCTTCTCCACTTCAGTCTTCAAAGTTCTCATTTGAATATTCGCTACTCCCACCAAGATCTGCACTAGGCGCCGCTCCACCGAGGCTTACGCCATGGCTTCGAAGCAACACCCACGCCCTCCTACCCGTGAGAGCAACGTTCGCGCTCACGGTCGAGTCTAAGTCACACGCTTGAGCGTCATCCATTTTCGGGGCCTACTGGTTCGGCAGGTGAGTTGTAACACACTCCTTAGCGGATTTCGACTTCTATGACCACCGCCCCGCTGTCAGTATCAGCTGACACCCTTCCTGGGATCTAGGTGAGCGTGTAGTTGGACACTTTAACTCGACACTCGGTTCATCCCGCATCGCCAGCTCTGCTTACCAAAACTGGCCCACTTGAGACTCTCGGTCGCGCTTACCCCTTCATCCAAGCAAGGAGGCGCCGTGCCAATTCAGAGTTTGAGAACGAGTCGAACATCTATCCACGCCCGTCACTCGTAATCAGTCGCTTTACTTGACACACCCGATCGAGTCTCAGCTATCCTGTGAGAAACTTCGGAGGGAACCAGCTACTAGGTGGTTCGATTGGTCTTTCGCCACTAGGCCCAGGTCAGAGAAGCGATTTGCACGTCAGCACTCCTTCGGGCCTCCACCAAGCGTTAGCCAGGCTTCGCCCTGCCCAGGCCTAGATCACCACCTTTCGGGTCCTGGGAGGCCTGCTCCACCGGATCGCTCAGACGCGAAGCTCTCAAACGCATGACTGCGCACTTCCGCAGCGAGCCCGGTATGGCTATACCGGGATGCATCAGCGGTAATAAGGCTCCGCGTATAGGGCGACCGGTCAAGGTTGGACACATGGACCGTGCCTCAGTTCGGCATGGTCCATGTGTCCAACCCCTGGTCAGGTTTCTTACGCCCGTGTGGCTCGCCGCACACTGACTCGCAGACCTGCCAGACTCCTTGGTCCGTGTTTCAAGACGGGTCATCGGAGGATGTTGGATCGATCCTCGTGATCAGGTCATGCAGGACATGCCTGACTCTGTCTCTATCTACACAGCCCCTCATCGTGTCACGAGATTCGTTTCAGATCCGTGTCGGACCTGTCTCGTGCGATGCGCGGCTGGGATCGATCAAAGGAACTGGCTTATAACCATCCCCACATCGCACCCCCAGATGCTTCCACCCTAATGATTTCAGGTTCTCATTTCACTCCCCTTCCGGGGTGCTCTTTCATCTTTCCCTCGCGGTACTTGTTCGCTATCGGTCTCCCGGTTGTATTTAGCCTTGGATGGGGTCTACCACCCGCTTCAGGCTGCACTCTCAAGCAACCCGACTCTCAGGAATTGGTGGATCATCCGGGCCCTGGTAAAGGGTATTGGACCCAACCCGCGCGTGACTTACGAGACTCTCACTCTCTCTGGTGGGACATTCCAGTTCCTCTTCAGACACGTGCGGGTATAGGGTTTCCCTTTAGCTAGGAATACACCCATCGGATTCACCACTCCGTTTTCCTTTTACCCTACAATGCACTAGAACCTGGCCTCCCTTGGCTCAGGTTCAATGCGCTTCGTGGTTGGGCTACTCCCGGTTCGCTCGCCGTTACTAAGGGAATCCTGGTTAGTTTCTTTTCCTCCGCTTAATGATATGCTTAAGTTCAGCGGGTTCTCCTGCTCGTGGGTAGGACCTCATGCGCTCGTGGGTCGTTCAGCGACCCACAGGAAACTAGCCTCTCCCCACCGCTAGGGTAGGGTCCGGTATTTGATCCGTCCTCAAGGAGATTTGGACTCACTTTCGGATATCGGACACGGCGCTGCAGCACACTCGTGCCACAGCGATGGCAGCTCTTGTCACTACTCCAGGGCATGCTCAGCCTGCTACGGCTCCACTGCTGAGCGCCAGATGCGTTCGAAGATTCAATGATTCACGAGTCCGCGGAATCCTGGTCTATGCGCGTATCATCGCATGTCGCTTTCTGCTACGTTCTTCATCGATACGGGAGCCTAGACATCCATCACTAGGGTTTCTTCGTTCACACTTGGTAGGTTCACCTGCCATGCGCCTGACTGTTTCTCTTTCGTCACGTGTTTCAACCTTGACTTACGCTCGCGCGCTGGGCTCGATTTAGAAGCGATGATCCTTCTGCAGGTTCACCTACGGAAACCTTGTTACGACTTCTCCTTCCTTTAGATACTGACGGATCGAGGGAGGTCTACAACGCGAGGGTGTTACCCTGGTCGATCTCTCGCTCTCTCCAGCCGATCCATTGGCAGGAGCGACGGGCGGTGTGTACAAAGGGCAGGGACGTATTCAGCACGAGCTGATGACTCGTGCTTACTAGGCATTCCTCGTTCAAGATCAACAATTGCAATGATCTATCCCTGGCAGGGTGCGGTTTACGAGGCGCGCCAAACCTCTCGGTTCAGCCCTCATCTCATTGCTCGCACCATTGTAGCGCGCGTGCAGCCCAGAACATCTAAGGGCATCACAGACCTGCTATCGCCTCATGCCTCCCTTGGTTTCCCACCAAGCGTCCTCCTAGGATGCTCATTTCGTAATGCTCGGTCCTGGCCCATACCCGGATTGCCTTCACCAAGCTACTCCCTTCGTGGATCTTGGTTGTACCCAAGTCTACACCGGATATTCAACGTACTGAGCTCGCTAGGAGTTGAGGTCTCGCTCGTTACCGGAATTAACCTGACAAGTCAACTCACGAACTAGAAACGGCCATGCACCACCTCCCATAGAATCAAGAAAGAGCTATCAATCTGTCAATCCTCCCTATGTACGGACCTGGTAAGTTTTCCTGCGTTGAGTCAAATTAAGCCGCAAGCTCCACGCCTTGTGGTGCCCTTCCGCCAATTCCTTTAAGTTTCAGCCTTGCGACCGTACTCCCCCCGGAACCCGAAAGCTTGTGATTTCTCATAAGGTGCTGATGGAGCTATCGAGAAGAACGTCCACCAACCCCTAGTCGGTATCGTTTACGGCTAGGACTACACACGGTGCCTAATCGTGTTCGCTCCCCTAGCTTTCGTCCACTGATCAATGAAAACATACTGGACGGATGCTTTCGCTGTTGTTCGTCCTCCATTGGTCACCGAATTTCACCTCTAGCAATGGAATACGACCGCCCCCGACTGCTCCTATTAATCCTTCCTCCGATCCCGAGCGCTAGCGCAATCCGGGTCGGAGTCCTTGCGTTGTTATTCCATGCTATTGTGCCTAGAGTACTCCGTACTTGCTATGAACACCACAATTTCGTCAAGGTAACATGGGGCGATATCTCCGCAGGGCTACACAAGCTACCCCTTGGGGATGGTCACCCCAGTAACTCCTAGCGTCAGACGCGTTACGAGCCTTTAATTCGACTACGGACGTTTTAACCGCAACAACACTAATATATGCTATTGGAGCTGGTATTACCGCGGCTGCTGGCACCAGTCTTGCCCTCCAATCGGTCATCACCCAACGGTTTAGATTGGATGCATTCCCTATACAAGATCACGGATCTATACTAGGGTATGTTTCGTCACTACCTCCCTGCGTCAGGATTGGGTAAGTTGCGCGCCTGCTGCCTTCCTTAGAAGTGGTAGCCGTCTCTCAGGCTCCCTCTCCGGAATCGAACGCCAATTCCCCGTTACCCGTCATTTCTTTGGTAGGCCACTACCCTACCAACGTGCAAGATGATGGGGCAGAAATTTGATTGGAGCATCGTTAGCGTTGTTCAGCTATACTAGTAGCTAAACGGCCATACGATTCGACAGTTATTATGATTCAACACGATCTCTACACTCAGGCTATAACTTAAGGCTGAGTGTCGAGGCTAGCGTTTATAACTAATAAATACGCCCCTCCTAATCTCCTTGACGGATGAGTTGGGGAAATTCGCACGTATTAGCCACAGAGTTACTACGGGTATCCGAGTAGTCCATACCACCAAATARATTATAACTGGTATAATGAGCCATTCGCAGTTCACCAGTGGTTTACACTTAGACATGCATGGCTTAATCTTGAAGACGAGCATATAACTACTGGCAGGATCCACCAGCTATCAAGTCGCATCTCCGCAAAGCGGAAACTATTCGAGAGGCGCCGTACCGGCGCCTCTCTGGTACATCATCCGATGATGCAACCCGTAGAAAAAGATAATTCTACAGGATCAATATTCAAGCATGATCCATGCTCCCTCTCGAACCAAAGCCCGCATCGCGAAAACTCTCTTAGACCTCTTTGTAAACGCTGCCTCTGAGACTCGAAACGTGACCTAGTTAGAGAGTAGGAAACCATTGTTTTGATTTGTTTAGTTGGGGTTTCTCCTGGGAACGCATACCACTGGACGACAAGCTCGCCAAACCGAAACTCTTCTCAGCGGGAAATAGCTCACGTATATAACAAAAAGCTTGAGTGTGGGCTAACCGTTCTTAGATGGTGACAACCCTCAAGTTGTTGATGTGGGGCTTCCACAACGTAAGAAGAGAATCTGGGGAGACAAAACTCCAGTGTGTGCTTCCCTGTGCGGATACACAGCTTTGGACGTATTCGATCAGCCGAAGACCTTTCTAATTGAAGGTCTACTAAACGTATACCTGCCAAAACCATATCGCGCGTGTTAGTTATAATTGAGTCAAAATACTCTCGCTGTAGTATTTATAGGTCGTTGAACGTGTATTATCCTACAGGACTTCGTTCAGTATCTTACAGGGATGCCGCTAGGCGCATCCACGAACCGGTTGCGGTGTTTCGGTTCTTATCCGTGAATGTTTCCGGATGTCTAATTAAGCAACAAGAGTATCAATTGAGCGTGGAACGCTACACAGGCCCTAATCTAAGGGCTAGTATAAGGTCTGGAAGCGTCCGAATTCCAAGGTATGGGCAGGAACACCGCATCATGGGCGAGTTTCTACCAAAAACCAGAATACCGCGCTGCATACGCCGCGTACAACCAGAAGGAACTAACTCCATGCCAAATGCTCACACAAAGAGACTAACGAACATGTTAGTGTTATGCGTGCAAACCCAAACTGACGAGTTAGAAACTATCTGCATTAAAGGTAGACAAAATATAAAAGGATGCAGATTCTACAAGGTTTAAAATTTTAATTATGTCAAGTTTAAATATTTAAAAACTAGTAACAGAGCGGCGCAAACAAACCACCACACGCAGGGTCTAGGGTCTAGGGTCTAGGGTCTAGGGTCTAGGGTCTAGGGTCTAGGGTCTAGGGTCTAGGGTCTAGGGTCTAGGGTCTAGGGTCTAGGGTCTAGGGTCTAGGGTCTAGGGTCTAGGGTCTAGGGTCTAGGGTCTAGGGTCTAGGGTCTAGGGTCTAGGGTCTAGGGTCTAGGGTCTAGGGTCTAGGGTCTAGGGTCTAGGGTCTAGGGTCTAGGGTCTA